>NC_056564.1:30428068-30501737 GCF_013358625.1 Macadamia integrifolia | reverse complement strand
TTTTTTTTTTTTTTTTTTTTGTTATCCAATTTTTGTGGGTGTGCTGGGAATTACTTAGGTTGGTTTTTTTTTTTTTTTAGCAAGGAGAAATGTAATTAATTAATGAATAGGAAAAAAATTACAGCTGAGGATACACCTTTCCCACCGCATCATCCCGAATCAAAACTTTCAGGGCTACAGGAAGGTCACCTGGGAGAAGATCAATCCCCTGAGGGGGCACAAAGAAAACTCACCAAGAAATCGGCACAAGAATTTATCTCACGAACATGGCGGAAGAACACACACTGCTGGAAGAAGGAAGTCAAAACAAATATGTCATCAAGTAAATCCAAAACAAACCAAGAAGGTCGGTAGCGCCCTATAAGCATTTGAATAGCCATGAGGGAGTCCGACCGAATCTGAATATGGGAGCAATGTATAAGATGGGCTTTTTCAAGCCCCTTCTTGATGGCAAGGAGCTCCATATAAAGAATATTGCTACACTCCATAGCACCTGCTAAGGTAAAGAGGGGAAATCCACCAGCATCACAAGCCAAAACTCTATAACCACCCATTCCATTTCTAATAGAACCATTGCAATTCACAACAACCCAAGAAGAGGGAGGGCAAGGCCATGAAAAGAGTTTTATCCTCGGATGAGAAAATTTTAATTTAATTTTCCACCTATGGAAAAAATCCTTGTGGAGGGAGGAATCAGTAGCGCTACCTTGAAGATGGGAAAATCGACCCCGGGGATCAGAAATAATACGGTGGAATAATCCATCCAAATCAGTCTCTTGCTTCCCAAAGACCCTACTATTCCTTTCTGATCAAATCCAATACACCGCGGTCTGAAAACAAAAACACCAAACGAAGGAAATCATAGAACTCCCTTTGCAATGCTGACACAACCACTCCACCTCATCGTTCCAAGAGGATAAATTATTCCGTTTGAAACCACACATGTCCAAGATTCTGCGCCACAACACAGAAGTATAAGAACAGTTGAAAAAAATGTGATCAAGATCCTCAATTGAATCCTTGCAAATAACACATGTGGAGTCAACAGATACACCCCAATATGCAATTCTATCCTTGGTAGAAAGCCGACGCCGAATGGCCAACCATGTGATGAAAGAGAAGCGGGGTTGAACACATCCAAACCAGCCAAAAAAGTGCCAACTAATCATATCGTGCCGAGGTCGATTACATCTTCAACCCTAAAATCCTAAATCCCCTAATCTTAGGGCCCGTTTGATAACGTTTATGTCGTTTCTGTTTCAAGAAACGACAGAAACATAAATTCCCGTTTCTAGAAACAGAAACCGAATTGAAGGTGTTTGATAAGTCATGTTTTTAGAAGTCGATGGTAACCAGTGAAAGAATTACCACAAGTCGTTTCCAGAAACGGCCTGGGTCGTTTCTTGAATCATAAATAAGTAAAAATTTATATTTCTATTTCTAAAATTAAGTGAAACGGAATAGTTTTATCAAACGCTTTTTGCTCCGTTTCTGCTGTTTCTAGAAACAGAAACGGCAGAAACGCGTTTCTTGAAACGTTATCAAACGGGCCCTTATTCTTCCATGTCCGGCGATAGGCCTCCCTGTCTATCGCCGCCGTCTTAGCAACTGCAGCTCCCTCCGGCGTAATCTCCTTTGCGGCTCCTCTACTGTTCTGCTTTACCTATCAATCTTCTTCCTCTGTCCCTCCGATCCTGTTATCAGCGTCATTGACCTCTGTCTCAACCACGTCCGTGTCCACACCACCCCGACTGTCTCCCTCGAAAGGTACGTAATCCAGACTTCTTCTCCCTCGACTACCGCTCTCTCATCGTCACCTTCTCGTACTGTGGGAGGCGGCTTGACTATGTCGCCATCCATGGCATATGGCAAGCATCTGAGGGCTTGCCACGAAGAAGTTATAGGAGATGGTCTGCCGATTGAATGCCGCCTCGATAGTGATGGTGAACTTATAAAGCAAAAGGGCAATGACACCGGCTGTGATTCCTCCCAACAATGCCTGAGCAGGAAGAGTGGACCCTGCCTCACCTGAGGTCGGCTTCATTGCCTTGAGCCTATCCAATGCCTCATCCTTAAAGAGCCCTTTAGGTGACACCAATGGACATTACTCTATGAAACAAAACAACATCCACCACTTCATTAATAATGGAATTAAATTGAATCAAAGAGGACGGCAGCAATAGATAACAGTTATTACAAACTCTTTAGCTCGTTTGGCCCGATGTCTCAATGCGCGGAAAAGGAAAACAGAGAATTACTTGCCTTTTCTTCTTCGATTTTCCGCTCCAGGTAATTACTTGCAATATTTGATCCATGATCCATCTCCTCTGCAACTTTTTTGAGTAATTGCCAATCTTTTTTATCTGATTTGATTGAGAAAATGTGGTGTAATTTTCATTGAGAGGGTTCAAGGAATTCCTTACGACACAGGATCCTCATTCTAATGATATGTTCTTGTGTCATAGTTTCTGATCAAGATGGGCGGAGTCTGGATCAAGATCGCACATTTTATTTTTTGGTAGAAACAAAATTTACTCATAGGCATGTGTGCAGCCAATGACATCAGACTAGCATAGTTCGTGAAGCCAATGAGTGGTAAGCGGCCAATCTGTCATACACAAGATAGACAAGGCTTTCCTAGCAAGGGTATCGGCAACATGGTTCGTAACCCTTGAAACGTAATGAAATGAAACAGATACAAATGAATTAGATAAGAGGTGTACATCAGATAGAGTTGCTACTGAGTCAAGTGGAGGTACTCAGCCTTGGTTATTGATAAAGTTGATAGCCTCCAAATTATCACTTTCAACTTGGAGATGAGAGTAACCAGCATGTAAAGCTTGAGAAAGGGCCTGTCTTATAGCTAGGATCTCACCTTGAAAAACTGATGCAAAGCAGTGTGCAACGGAAAGTGCTTTCTGTTGATGGCCCAAGTGATTCCGATCGATAATCCCCAACCCACCTTTTGATTTTCCACTAGATAAAGCAGCATCACAATTTACCTTTATATAACCCAAAGGTGTGTCCATCCATCTCATCATGGAGGGAGTTCCATTTGGAGTTGAAGAAGGACGCATCCTTGGGGGAATAGTTGCCAAATGATACTTAGTGTATGCTTTTTCTGCTATAGTAATCACCTCTTGTGGTGACCAAATCTTGCCATTAAAAACAAAATCGTTTCTTGCGTACCACAAATACCAACAAATAAATGAAGCATGAGAGAGTAAACTAGTTGCTAGCCTCTTATCTTGCTTCACTAGAACCTCCCAACTATTTAACCAGCTTGTTAACTTTGGAACTTGATCCTGGTGGGATGTATGACAGCTCCAAACCAAACTGCCTTTGCAAAAGGACAGTCAAGTAGCAAATGATCTGTTATCTCGCTAGAAACTCCACATCTTTTACAAGCTAGGTCTATTAGAACCCGTCGTGAGAGAAGAATAGGATTTGGGGGTTTAGGGATTTTAGGGTTGAAGATGTACAAAAGGGTAAAATAGTCTTTAAATTTAGGATGTTTAAGTTCAAGATGTAATAAGGGTAAAAAAGTCATTTTCATTTCATAAACTAGCACCTCGCTCACGATGTTAGGTTGGGTGGGTTTATTTGAAATAAACGAAACACGAGGGGGTGGATGTAATAAAGGCAAACGTGGGGGGAGGTGGATGTAAATTTCTCTAGATTTATCCAAACATATTTGCAAATGAGGTGATTATCTTTTTAACATTTTTGCATCTCTTTTCAATAGATGCTTAGATTATTTATCTCTTTCTTTTCTCTTTGAAAGGATCCATGTTTCTTCTCGTGTTCCTATCGGTGCCTTCTAGTAATGTACTGCATGTAAGTGGTGTACCTATCCTTTTTTGGTTTTTTTTTTTTGGTACTCGTAAAAAATGTTTTTCTTGTATTGATGCGAATTTTGCAAAATTGGGTCTAACTGTGAGATAAAATTTGTGAAAATTATCCCTAGATTTCCTAAGGATCGAGGTTGGAAAGCTCCTTAGGTTTCCCTTTGGGATGAAAATAACATTGATAGACACTTTAGAGAGAAGTGAAGGTTAAATTATCAGGAAGGATCGTGTCGTTAGGGCTATCATAACTATGTCGGATTGCCTGGATTGGCCTCGTTCTTTTTTAAATGGATTTTGTTGATCTAAAGTTAGTTCATCAGCCAAATAAGGAATGGAATGTAAGAATGCTTTTGCTTGACATCGTATTGGAAGGTTACATCAACCTAATGTTTCAGTCCAGGACTGGCCTAGTCCAATTCTGGACCTAAAAATCCCCAATCCTGAAAAGTCTAGCTAGCCTAGTCTTGAAATCATCGGATTGGCTTTGGCTAGGTTCGTGTTCACCGGGTCAAAACTTGTATCCCTAAGTTTTTTTTGGTAAAAATTTGTACCCTTAAGTTATTGCTTGGGTTGCTTTCACTATTGGCATCATGATTTAAGTTATATTTGATTGCAAAGGAATTTAAAGGAAAGGGAAGGGAAGGGAAATTTTCAAACCTAAAACATAAACTTTCGTAAACATTTCTTCCTGTGGTTACACATTGAGCTGCTCACCATTCATTCTCATTGAAAATAGAAAAAGCGGTTTGTTTTTGGATCCTTACCTTACAACTCTGATTGGACCTACCAAGGGCTGGAGCTAGACTAGGGTTACAAGGATTGAAATTGGATTGGTTGAATTGGTTAATTCTGATCTCAATCAGTTGAGCGTGAGCCCAATTTCGACTGATCTAGAACAACCAATCTATGTTGGGTTTTGGTTTAGGTCAATTCTAGCTAGGGGTGTCAACTACATGCCCGGTCGTTTAAACCTGAACCGATCCAACCTCATTAAAAACTTATTGGGATGTATCTTGAGTTCTTGATACATTTGTTAATAGGTAGTTCTCGGTGCAAGGGTACTACTCGAAAGACACCAATCGAGACTGATCGACTAATAACCCAACTCAGCCCGGCATGTGTTAAGGCCTGATTATAGCTAACTTAAAGCTCATTTGGAGTCCGTTTACGAAGATTGACATATTTAATGACTGTTTAAAGCTTGATAATAGTTTCACAAAAATAAATAAACTTGCTAATAGTCCGTTTAGAGCTCAATTGCCCATTTATAATAAACGTCATTAGCCTGTGTAAAGCCTGACAAAAGCCCAATTAGCCCGATTTTCTGGTAGCTTGATAAAGATTGGTACATGGTACACTACTGAGAGTTAATAAATTGGGATCATGCTTTGGATATGAGGACTGATTACTCAGTCAATGATAGTGTAAGGTCCTAAAGTGGAGAAGCCCGATTAGACCTAACTAAAATCGGCCTACCCTGCACCATTGACACCCCTAATTCTAGGGATGTAAATGGATCAGATACAGATCGAATGAATCGAATGTGTGCGGATTAAATATAGATCAAATTCGGATCAGATGTGTATGGATTAGATACAGATCGAATGTGTGCCAATCAAGATCCAGTGGCATGGAATAGAAGGTGAATCGGGATTGGAATCGAATCAGTTGGATCCCGATCCGAGTTTGGATTTTGTGAATTGATAGTTGTTATACCTGTACGTGCAACATGCCAGGACATATTCGTACTTTCGGAGAAAGAAAAGCCTCAAACTCTTTTCTTGCGTTGCACACAAACGAGGATTTTAGGAGGGTTTTAGACCTTCGCTTCTCCAACGGTGCCGCATGCTATTCTTCCCTCTCTGGTCCTCTCTTTAACCTTCTACAATGGCGGTGGTTCTTCGCAAAAGATGAACTGCTCCAAATTATAGCAAAACACAGCATTAAAGATCGAAAAAACCTTGTTCTTTGGGGGAAGGATTTTCTCGATCATTTGGCATCTATGCTGAAGGTCTTGTCAGCTTCATATTTACAGGGTCGATTGCAGAACTTGTCTGCGAAGCTCCCTGCCAATTTCTCTTATGGAGAACCGAAAACTCCATTGCTTCGAGTTTTAGGTTCTTTAAGAAGCTCGAATTCGAGATATCCTAATTTATGTAAAAGGGTATTCTTTTGTTCAGACTCTGGTGATGGTTCCAATCCGGTTGTTGAGGCTGAGGCGAAGCCTGCAGAAACCGAAGCTGCTGCGGAGAGTGCGGAGGAGGTCGATTCTAAAGCCTCATCGGCTATCGTCCCAACTAATCCTAGACCAGAGGATTACCTAACGGTAGCTGTCCCGCTTCCTTCGGTTTCTTTGTGGATTTTTTTTTTTTTTTTTTTCATTATTGTTCTAGTTTGGTATAAGATAATGCTATGGTTTTTTTCTCTCCCATTCTTCAAGAGGTTGGTTATAATTCGCTGCGGAGGTTAAATATTGAATCATGTCTTAGTCTTTGGGTGGAAAAGTAGAGAAATTTAGTTGTTCTTATTTTTTATTTTCCTAAATTGCTCCTCCACTTGAATGTGTTGGGGATTAGGGTAAATGTTTTGGACAATGTAATTGGGCAATTGTGAATTACTTGGCATTGTCAAGCTCAAAATGATACTCACGAGCATTGTCAATCAATATCTCGCTTTTGTGTAGATGTAACTGTGTTCAAGAAACTCATGGTTTCATAACTAGAACAAGGATTGTAGGGGCTTTGACTCTTTTTACGTGATCCCGTGACAATATTGTCGATGTTTCTGCAGATATGTATGTTTATCTGAAGTTGGTGTTGATATTAGGATACCTTTATTCATGCTTTTGTTTCTTTACTACCTCCACCGCTCATTTTATAATAATCTTTTTGCAATTGTCTGGCTAGTTTGAAGATGCACCTCTGGAGTTTATTTAGACACAAATTAGTTTCAGTAGGCATGTTGAAAGAATTATCATCTCTGATGATAATCCTTGAATGAAAAAGGCCGTTCTTATTCCATGTTCCCTCTGATATATGCATTTGAGGAAAACAATTTACAGCAAAGTTGAGATTGTCATTTGTCACAATCTTGTGCTAGGTTTTTCAAGGATAACACTGAAATATTTTTCCTTTAATGTCACACATTTATGTAAAACACAAACACTTAACGTTCTTTCATATCACACTTTGACTTAAAGCACTTGACAGGTAGAAATATTAACTCTTTAAGTTTACCAAAACAGTATACACATGGATCATCTACAAAAGTTAATTTTCTTTACACTTGGATGCTTGACCTTGCATACTGATGAAGAATTACTGAAGTGCTTATCAAGTACTTTCTTTAATTCAATTTTTTATTTTTTTTTAGTTTATTTATTAGCTTCAAAATTTTTTACTTTCTCTTTTCCACTAGCAATATGCATTGAAAAAAATACTCTACGCTTTCTCTGGCAGGTTTTAGCATTGCCATTGCCACATCGACCACTGTTTCCAGGTTTCTATATGCCAATCTATGTTAAGGTATGCCAGCTGGTTGCATTGCCTTTTTAAATTTTAGCTTGCTTTGAAATAACTGTCTTTGTTTTCAATAACTCACTCAATCAATTAACTTGAGATTTGTTGAGGGTTGTTGCTCTAATTGTATCCTTTGATATAAAACCCAGGGTTATCCCAACTAAATAGGGTCGGCTATATGGATCCGAGCAAAGACAAATATCAAAATAATAAGAAAAAGAAAAGAGCAAGCAACAATAACAACAACAACAACTACAACTCAGCAATATCCGACCTAAGTGGGTCTGGTACGTGGATCCTTGCCCTCGAAACAACACTATTCGAGGTCATACCTGAATCAAGGACTAAACTATGTATGCCTTTCCTCACTATTTCACCTAAGATCCTTTTAGGCCTGACTCTAGCTCTTTTAGTTCCTTCAATCTAAACCAGGTCACTTCTATGCACTGGTGCATCCCAAGGCCTTCGTTAAACATGGATTTGTCACCTTAAACAACTTTCTTGGAACTTATTATATATTAGGACAACTCCCAAATCAGCTCTAATATAGTCAGTCCTTATTTTATCCTTCCTAGTTTTGCCGTACATCCATCTCAACATTCTTATCGTTGCTACACTTAATTTATCTATATGACGCTTTTTAACTGCCCCAACATTCTGCCCCATACATCATAGATGTACGACTCTCATATAGAATTTTGTTTTAAGGTTTAAAAGAATATGTCGATTGCACAACACTCCGGATGCACATCTCCATTCATCCACCCTACTTTAATGAAACATCATCATTTATATCACCTTCTTTATTTATGGTTGGTTCCAAATATCTAAAATAATCACTTTAGGGTATCTCTCTCTCCTCAAATTTCACCATTTTGTTATCCGTGTTAATGTAACTAAAGTTACTATATACTTTGTTTTCATTCTACTTATCTTAAAAATTCTTGATTCCAAAGTTGGATCTCCATAACTCCAATTTAGCATCAATAATATATCAACAAAAATCATGCACTATAAAACCTCATCTTGAATGTTCCTGGTTAAATCATTTATAAGCGCAAACAAGTAAGGGCTTAAAGCTGATCCTTGATGTAACCCAATTGTGATGGAGAATTTACTACCTTGACCTCCCACGGTTCTCCCACTAGTCACCACGCCTTCATGCATGTCAGATTAACTCTCGAGGGACTATGTCATAGGCTTTTCTAGGTTAATAAAGACCATATGGAGATTCTTCTTGGAAACACTAAATCTTTTCGTGAGCCTCCTGAGTAAGTAGCTTATGTCGTGTATCTATGTAGCATAAATCCAAATTGATTCTTGAAGATAATAGTTTCTCTTCTCAAGTGGGCTTCAATAATCTTCTCACATAATTTCATAGTAGGGTTCATTAGATTTATGCCTCTATAGTTAGAGCAACGCTGAATATCACCTTTATGTTTGTAGATTGGAACTACAATGTTTCTCCTCCATTCATCTGACATTTTCCTTCTGCTCATAATCTTGTTAAACAATATAGTTAGCCAAGATACACCACATAATCCTAAGCTCTTTCACACTTCTAGTGGGACCTCAGTAGGGCTGGGTGTCTTGCCTACTTTCGTCTTTCTTAAAACTTCTTTAATTTCAGACATTGTAACATTTCGTATATCTATAACATGTGGTATCTTGATGAGTAATGTAGTCTTCTGAGCCACTCTTACTCGAAATGTCTCCATTTAGTGGGTTATAAAAATACTCTTCCCATCTATTGATGTAAGATTGAATCACAGGTGATCCAATCCCGGGTAGGATCTTTAGTAAATTCAATAAAAATCAGATTCAGGGACAGATAGAATGAATAAAACAGAAAATAAGAGAATAAAGGGAAGAATGGGGGGGGGTAGAGGAATGGCTATCTCAACCTGGGTCTCTCACCCTAAGCTATCTCAGATGATGATCATCTTTTCTCAGGAAATAATTTTTCAAACAAAAATAAACTTTCGTTCAATCAAATTCGTGTTCAATGTTGTAGCCACTTACAAACTTATATAAGAAGACTCAAAACTGACTAAAACACTAAAAAAGAATGGCCTAACGCAATCCTTAACTAATTGGAAAACCTAAACTGACTATAAATCTGAAATACAAAAGAAACTAGACTCAAAACAGGACTAAACTAATAAATTAAATTCGTTTTCCTACCTTTTACCCATATTTTAGCTTTATTAAAGTGGCCCGTTACAAAGAAAACCCATGGGATCAAAGGCCCAACACACATATAACTCAACCCAATGCTTATTTCCAATAAAATAAGCTCAATAAGTGACTTATTTGCATCAATTCTCCACTACTTAAAAAAAATTCGACCTTGAGTTTTGAACATGAGAACGACCACCTTGGTGTGATGAAGGTTAAGCTGCAGTCCATGGTAAAACTCAGGCAATTCTTTGAAGACATGAATGTAGTCTATAATGGTGATATAAAGATCATACCATATTAGATTTTTTTAGATATTTTTTTGGTACGTGCACCGATTGATCTCGCTACCCTATTTTGAAGGTAATTAAGGTAAGAGAACGAAAATAATTGCAGAACTCAATTGGCGTAATTGGGAGATAGCCAACCTCTTTTCTCAAAGAGAAATTGTAGGGTTTTAATAGCATGCCGTTCCTCATTCTGTCTCTTGAATAAATAACTGTTAACAGACCCATTTTACAACTAGTTATAACTTTCCCCCACCCCCACCCACCCCACCCCACCCACCCCACCCCACCCACCCACCCAAAAAAAAAAAAGCAGTAACACCAATTCCTACCATTACATTTAAATACCCCTCATATACGATAATAACTCCCTTCCACTATATACCCACCCACATGATAACCCATTAACTACACCAGCACTACACATATGATAACCCATTTATGACTGACACCTACTCATCACAACTCACATGACAAACACCTACTCACCATAACACATATGGTAACCACCTACTCAACATAACACATGATAACCATCTTCCATCCCTACGTGCATGCATGGAAATGAGTTAGCATATATCACTTTTGTTCCTTCCTTTGTGCTTAGATGGTTATAAAGATCTTACTTTTTCTTTGCCCTTGCTTTCCCCACAATCTTCTTAGTTTCATTTATGGCAGACCTATACCTTTTTAGATCTTCTATATGCTTAGTCATTTGCCAAATCTTTAAACTAGCTTTCTTAGTCTTATTGGCTGCTTGAACCTCGTCATCCCACCACCAAGTCTCCCTAGTGGGATGGCGTTTTCCTTTTCATTCCCCTAAGAAAAATTTAGCAACCTTCTTAATACAAGTTGCCATTTCGTTTCACATCATGTTTGTGTCCCCCTCGAAGTCCTTCTTTTCCTTGTTTGACCACTTTATCTTCCATATTCTTTTCTCCCACCCCACGCTTTTTTTCCAGGGTGGGATGAGTGAAGGAAACCTAGAAATTGTACTAAACATTTACCAGTTATGTAGGACCCACAGGAGAGTAGATGTAAAATCCTTACCCCCAGCAGAAATCTGAATTAGTGGATTACTCTAATTTATGCTCTTGTTTATCTGTTGGTGGTCTGGACCACATAATAGACAGCTTTGACATGGGAACATCGAAGGGTAGAACTATCACAAAGAAAACAAGGGAGGGGAGTCTACATACTGCAGCAACTTGGATCTCTTGTAATTTTATAGTTCTGAAGATCTAATCTGCCACTGACCAGGTTGAAGCCGTAACATCTGGGTGCAAGCTTCTTAATTCAATAGTGCGATGAGTGGCAAAGAAAATAGGAATACAATAAAAACCATGGTAAAATTAAAGATGTTACTTTAAATTTTCTGAGGCACATTGTAAAGGGTATAGGTGTTTTGACTTTTGAGCAGGCTTTAGCTAAACTAATTTGGAAGTTCTGAGAATCTTATCTGCCAGTGAGTGGGTTGCAGATGTTACATCTGGGTGAAAGCCTCTTGCGAGATAGACCTCTCCTGCACAAAGCACCTTGCTTGAGGGATATGAGCGTGGGCAAGATCCTGCGAATACGAGAATGCTTCACTTTAGTAAAATGATCTTATAAACAAAGTTACTTAAGACTGATTGGCCTGAAGTGTGAAAACTCCGTTGGTTCCTCCCCTTTTCGGAATAAGAGAGATCAATGTTGAGTTGGCTGCTTTCAGAATGTTGCCTCCTGAGAAAATTTCTCACACAGCCGCACAAAGATCCGATTTGATAATGTCCCAGCAGGAAACATAAAAGTGACCCGGAAATCCATCACGTCCCTGGGCCTCATCAGGAAGGAATTTCCGAGAGCAGGATATCATGAACATTGAGGTTTTGATTGAGCAGGAAAAAACCCTTGTGTTCCTCATGAGATGAAAGCATTCCACAGGCTCTGCAAGTACAGGAAAGCCACCCCAATCAGAGAGGTTGATTCGCCTTGGTGGAGTCAGCTATGCTATTAGGCTCAGAAAAGTTCCATTGAAGCTAACAAGATACAGATGATCAAGAAACTTTTAAGAACTCAAACTTGTTTCAGAACTTTGTACAAACAGACTTTTTTCTTATCTTTATTTTTTTTGTTGGATTTAAGGAAAATACCAAACACTTAATTTTAAAAGAAATATATTTTTTTCTCTGTCCATAAGTAAGAATGATGTATGACATATGGTCTTATTTTGTGTTGGGTAAGCCTTACTTTTGCTTCTATCAGTTAACATGGCAATGGCATTGCCAGATTAATCATCTTAGATGCAAGCAGTCTCAATGATCAAATCTGGGATCATACATGAGAAAAAATAAACAACTGCATTGTTAAGGGAAGATATTAGATCGATGGAAGGGTAGAGAAAAGAGATTTAGATTGATCTACTTGGGAGGAAGAAGAGAGGTGAAGGAGAACACCAAAACTTTTCAGAAAATCTAATTCTTTAATCTATTCATCTCTAATTGATGGGGGTGTGTATTACATATATAAAGACCTTCTAAAATTCCTATGTCAATTCAACAAGGTGTTCTAAATCCTAATCACACTCGATAAAGTAAATAAACAAAAACAAAAATCTATCTAGGCTGATCTAGCTATTAAGTATTTTAATCTAACTCAAACACTTTACTAATCCCGTGTACTAACTCGATCCGCCATTTATGGGCTTACAAATTAGGCCCATTACAATGAAACCCTCAAAAAATGAAAGGCCCAACCTATAATATAACTGCCCAAAGGTTAATTTCAGCCCATTGGACTGCTTCTAGCACAGGCCTCCCAAGCTTGCGCATAAGCCTCTGTAGGGGATTGATGTCTAATGCAACTGCATCATGCTGATTGCTGCCTCCTAACAATTGTTTGTAACCTGTACATTGAGATAGGACTGTAAATCGTCTTTGTTTTTTGTTTTTATTTTAAATATTTACAACTCCCCCAAGAGTTGATAGAATTTTGGTTTTCAACAATTTTATTAGTGAGAATCAAGATTTTCCTTGATTGGGTTCTGAATATATTTAAAATTTCTGAACCGATTTTTGTTTTGGAATATCTGTGGGGAGCACATGTGTTCTTTGGTAGGTCTGGCTTTTTAATTCTTTTCAGTTTAAAATACTTAGATGTCCAAGGTTGGTGCTATCAGCTATGATTATATCAGTAGATTTTTGTATGATTTTGGGCTGTTGGAAAGAGATCTCATAGGATTTATTGCCACACTTCTATTCTGGCTTTATCACTTGGTCATTTCTGTTTTAAAAAAGTTGTCGTGATGGAAATCCCTGTTTCCATATCTATGTCCATTCCCATGTCAGACACTCTGAATCTGTGTTGGAAACTAACATACCTAGTTTACAGGTGTAGGTGAAAGCATTCCTCATCTTAAAACAAAGGATACATGCAAAAGCAAAAATAAATAAATATCACAGAGAACTCCTTTTGAACTCAGCACACCTGATATACCAATTTCTTGGTTAATAAGAATGTCTTCATCTTCCATCTCCACCTCCTACTCCTAGGACCAATCCTGGGGCTGCTTATGCAACAATAAGGCACAAACTTTCTTGGGTGGGTTAAAATGAAACATTGTCTGAACGATAGACCTAAATAATGACTTGTGATGAAATATCACTGAGAAAAAGGTTAGTTAGGCCATTATTTGATGGATTACTTCGGAAGGCGAGCTTGATATTTTTTGCAGCTTCTAATTGGAAGTAGGAGACAGGGAAGCTCAAGGAAGAGGATTTTCCTGTTAAAATCAGTTGATGTATTATCAGTTGGTGACACTTTGACACGGGGCATATGAGTAATTTAGAAGAGCCAAATGTGTGCTGTGAGGTGACTAAAGATCCACATTAGACAACTCTCTTGTTCTAAACGGGATTGCCTGTGAATATTTGGGAGGAAATGATTCCTTATTAGTTTTATAGTGTGGACTAGGCGTTCTCTGTCAGTCATAGAAGCAACATTTGAAGTAGCCATGTTTGCCACTTAGATTAAGGAAACAACACCCCAGAAGGCTTTTGGTGTGGTTGAATGTAATCTCTAATGCCAATGTGTCAAAGTTACTGCTCTAGACCTACAAATGCTGCTTGTCACGGGCTGGCCTATCAACCCCCAAAACTAGCCTTTTAGGTGAGGATACCATCCCACTATATAAGGGCCCAAGTTCACCCTTGCCTATCCGATGTGGGACTATTTTTCACCCTGCCTACTCCCTTGAGCGCTTGGTGTGACATTCTCCCCCACCCAATTCCATGACGCCCTCGTCATGGTGGGCCACCCTGCCTACTCATCCCTTGGAGCGCTTGGCGTGCCATCGGATTTGGGTCGGGTTGGCTCTGATACCACTTTGTCACGGGCTGGCCCATCAACCCAAAAAACTAGCCTTTTAGGTGAGGACACCATCCCACTATATAAGGGCCCAATTTCACCCTTGCCTATCCGATGTGGGACTATTTTTCACCCTGCCTACTCCCTTGAGCGCTTGGCGTGACATGCTGCTCTGATTCTCTGAAATTAAGGGCAGTTGTAGCTGTTCTCAAAGGAGAAATAGCAATGGCCTAATCTGTTATGGGTCCAATGAAGAGGTTCTTTCTCATAACTGAAGCCATTTCATAATGATTTCTCCCTTTTGGTTTTTTCTTAATTACGTCTTTCCCCGTTATGCCATTGTAAGAAGTTTGAATTTATTGGCCTATAATGTTGAGAATGAACACCTTTTCTCAGACAATTTTGAGGTTATGGTGACTAATGATTTATAGCTTCTTTGGAGGAAGACTTGATTTTTTCCCCCCCCCTCCCTGTTCCTACAGGATCCAAAATTATTGGCAGCTTTAGTGGAGAGCCGAAAAAGACAAGCTCCATATGCTGGTGCATTTCTTCTGAAAGATGAGCCAGGGAGTGATCCCAGTCAAGCCTCTGGTTCAGAAACGGAGAAGAATATATATGATCTTAAAGGGAAAGAATTATTCAACCGTCTTCATGAAGTTGGTACTTTGGCCCAGGTATCCCATTCTTGCCTTAAATTATCTTGTGTCAACTTTCAAATGCTAATGCTACGATACTTGCATGGCCATTCTTTGTACATCTTTCCTTTCCTTAATTGTTTTATTGGGTACTCGTATAACATTGTTTTTATTTTGAATCTACTGAACCAGATTACAAGCATCCAAGGGGATCAGGTTGTGCTTATTGGCCATAGACGGCTACGAATCACGGAGATGGTAAGCTGGAATTCAACAAGGTTCATGTTCCCTGGAAAGTCTGCTGCTCAGCCTGCTCTTCTATGTCGAGATATCTCCAATACATATGGACACTTTACAGTTTTTTTATAAAACAATAAACTTTCAGCATCTTTTTTTTTTGGATGAATTAGATATCTTACCATCTTGAATTAGTGCTTTCTTTCTTTACCACTTTAGTGGATTTTTTTGCAAGCCATTATGGGATTAAATTTTTATAATTTGTCAATGAATTGTTTATGTTTTCCCTGTTCAATTCTTTTGGCCCCTTACTGTACGACTATATTCTTTTTCCAATCAATGATATTTTTTTTTTCATAGAGAAAATCGTCAATTTTCCTTTACCCAATAAATTCTTAAGAGTAATATTTAAGACTTTTTGTACAGGTCGAAGAGGATCCCCTTACAGTGAAAGTTGATCATCTGAAGGCATGCCTATTCCACTTGGCAAAATAAATGTTTTCGAAAGGTTTTCTTGCTTTCCTTCTTGTCACATATGTTTCTCTCTATGTTGCAGGATAAAGCATACAATAAGGATGATGATGTTATAAAGGCAACATCTTTTGAAGTTATAGCGACTTTAAGAGACGTTTTGAAGACAAGTTCCCTTTGGAGAGATCATGTCCAGACATATACCCAGGTTTGCCCATATTTTATTTTACTTCAGAAGAAAAATCTTGAGACTATTGTCTATATTGGAATATATTCCCATGTGGGATTTACTCTTTTTCAGCTCTGTTTCTACTTGGATGCGGTAGGTTGGACCTTTCTATTTGTTTTCTTCCCCTGATAGCTTGTCTTTGTAATTCTCCAATTGATCCTCCGCTCTGTTGATACTACAGCTTTTGTGGTGCTAATTTATTGAATTGCTTCAGTGTCAACATGAATGTGAATTAATTGTTGAATTTCAACGTTGTTATAATTTTACTGCCAGTTGATTGATAGCAGAAGAGGAAAGAAGAAAGTGGGAGGGAAGAAATTAGGGAAGGATTGGGTAAGTTGTATGTAAACCTGACATTCTTTGTTCAATGAAATCACAAGTGATTATCACAAAATTACAGAAATGCCCTTGAATGCTAATCCTATAGTATTAATGTCCATTGGTGAATTAGAAGACCAAATAGACCTTGTACAGTATGGTATAACTGATTGAGAGAAAAAAAGAAAAAAGTTATGTCCAGGGCTTCAAGCTAATGAAAAACACTGTTGCAATCCTTCCCTCCTGGATTGTAGGATAACTAAAGTCTCCTTGGAGTTCCAATTTTCTACATTCTAAAAGTGATCTATGTCGCTTTTCTAAGGCAAGGAAAACTTTAAGAAACAAAAGGGTGTCTTTTTAAGTTACAGTCTGGAAGCAGTTATGCAGATCTGTCTCTAACATTACAGATGGCTTTCAGATCTTGGGAAAAGCAGCAACTTAAACTTTCTTTGCGATTAGGAATATAAGGATTGAAAGCTGGTACAGGTTCCACTTGTGCAGGTTCCTGCGTGGGGTAGACTGGAGTTTGTCCCAAAACCTTCGCCATTTTTTAACAGAAGTGGTTGCCCTCAGACCCAAACCCATCTCTTTATCTGGTAAGTCTGAGTTTTTCACCAGCACAATGACTGCCGTCTCTTGTGGCATGTAAGAATGATGACATAGAATGATAGTATAAAGGAAGAACTAGTCTGTTCTCCAAATTTCCTGGGCATATACAACCTTTTTCCAATTCGCTTTGTATATGTAGTTTCCGATAAAAGTTACATCACCGATATACTAACCTACGGTCATAAGTGGAACTCAATATTATTTTCTTTATGGTATATAACTGATGTTTTAGAACCTGGACTGGCCTGGATGGTTGGACCCCACAAGGATGTGCTTTCAGGTTGCGTTGGTATTGACCCAAACTATTTCATACCCATAAAGAGAACTGGCTAATCTGTTCTTTTCTGCCGAGCTCTTCAACGTGGAAATTTTATTTGTTTGTAGTGGATTAATGCATGTATGAAATTATGATTTAATTTAGGTTTTTTTTTTTAAAGGAAAGATAACGCAAGTTAGATCCCTCTGAATCAGCATTACATTCAGACTCAGTTCTCCTCTTTGAATAGAGGATATAATAATTTATTTTTGTATTTCTCAATCTAAGCAGAAGATAATATACCTTGATATTAGCCCCTTTATAATAGTCAAACACCTTTTCAAAGTTTTGGATACTGAATAAAATGGGTTATTGTTAGTCACCTCAATGTTCTGACATCTTTTCTTTATTAGGAAACTCAATATGCATTTAATAAGAGAAATTAGTAAATGATTAGCAAGGCTGCTAAGCGCATGTTTGGATGCCAACCACTGTTCTTGTTCCAGCAATTTGTGCTAACTATGCTATTCTTGGAATGTTAATTGCAATTGCGACATGTTTGGCAACAATATCCTAGGTCAGACTTCTTGGTACGTAAACAGAAGGGACATGTTTGAATGGTGGTTTTAATAGTCATAACTGATGTAGATCAAGCCTGCAAAAGAAGGGGTCTTTTGGTTCCATCAAACCAGCCCCGCCAGCCCCAATGTTGGCCCATTAAGCCAATCCAAAACCAGAAAATACTGTTCACGTGAGTAGTACCCGTGAACAGTGATTTGGTCCCCTTTTCTGTTTCCTTTTTTGTGTTTCTTTGTTGACAAATAGTCAAAGTCAGATTTAGTCTCCTAGAAGAGTCCTTTTTTATCTCATGTTAGTTTCTTAGTGAACAAGTTAGTATTATGGAAGTGCTCTCCAGAAGTTTGCAATCAACTTCAGATCTGAACCATATCTCCCCCATCCCAAAATGCAAGGCCTTAAAGCTGACCCACCTTGCCTTTGCTGACGACTTGATGATCTTCTCCAAAGCTGAGGGCCCCTCCTTGGATACTATTATGCAGTGCCTCGATCTCTTTGCCTTGATGTCAAGCCTTCAGATCAACCCGGGGAAATCTCTCATCTTCTTAGCAGGGATCTCAGATGATACAAAAGCTTTTTTTATGGAGAAGACTGGCTTTGACCTGGGATCTCTTCCCGTCAAGTATCTGGGGTTGCCTCTAATTCCGGCTTGCCTTACTGCCCATCACTGCTCTCCCATGCTTGATCTTATCAGGAAACGCCTTCAACTATGGAAAGGAAAGCTGCTATCCTTTGCTGGCTGGTTAGAGCTGATCAGATTTGTCCTCCAAGCCTCTTACATCTACTGGTCTGGAATTTTTGGATTGCCTTAGTCCATAATTTCTAAACTGGAATCCATTTTTGCCTCATTCCTCTGGAAAGGGTGTGAGTCCCTCTAGATTTCTCCGCATGCTCAATTGGGTTGCTATTTGTCTTCCCAGAAAGGAAGGAGGCTTGGGTCTGAGGCGAATTAAAGATGTCAATTTTGCAGGAATCCTGAAGCTCATTTGGAAAATTGTTGCTGAAAAAAGAGCATTTGGGTCGATTGGGTTTACTCTAATCTCCTCAAGGCTGACTCCTTCTGGACGGTGAAAGTCCCCTTGGACGCCTCTTGAGTTTGGCATAAGATCATGCCCTTTAGAGATTTGGCTTCCAGAGCTATCTCCTACCGCATTGGGGATGGATCCACTACATTTCTTTGGCTTGATCCATGGCACCCAATGGGGACTTTCTCTCTTGCTATTAGTGCCCGGTCTGTCTATAGTTCTGGGCTCCCAAAGCAAGCCATGGTCTCCTCCATTATTTCGTCTGGTGCCTGGGACCCTCCTCCCCCTGGATCAGATCAGATCAGCTTGCAGATGCCTAGAACTCTCTGCCCACCCTCTCCTTTGCTGGCCAAGGAAGGAAGGACACTATTGTTTGGAACCATTCCCGGAATGGCTGTTTTAGTGCCAAAGCTGCTTGGGACTCTATCAGACTTCATGGCCTCTCTGCCCCCTGGCACAAACTTGTCTGGTTCAAGCATCATATCCCTAGGCAGAGCTTCACGGATTGGAGGGTCTTCATGAGATGACTCCCCAGTCCCCACGCAGAGCTTGCTATTACAACGAAGAATACCTGTCTAGCCTGTCTGCTGTGGATCTGACCCTGAAGATATTGACCATCTCTTTTTCGATTGCCTGGTTTCTTCCTCTATTTGGAAAATGGTTCTCTCCAAATGTTGGCCGATTAGTAGCAGAATCCTTCCTTTCCATAGGGAGTGGATTTGGATGGATATGACTTTCTAAGGGAAGACCATTTGCGACCTTGTGGCCAAGCTCGCTTTCTGTGCAGCCATCAATCAAATTTGGATGGAGAAAAATCCATAGGAAATGGAACTCCAACTCCCGTCCGCTTGGAAAGATTTGGAGCTCCATCTTTTTTTATGTAAAAGCTAAGATTTTGAAAGTCCCTTTATCATGTCCCCCATCCCCTAGAAATTGTCACATTGTTTCTTCCTGGGACCTCCTTCGATCTGTGTTCAGGAACCCAGATCTCCCTTGAAGTCTAGGGCCTTTGTTTTCCTTCCCCCTCCCCCTGGGGGGGCTGTATTTATTTTCTTCTCTCTTGGTAATGAATTTATTTATTCACCAAAAAAAAAAGTTAGTATTTAGTTAGGTTCAATTTTTCATGTTAGTTTCCTTTTCGGTTTTCTTTCTAAGTTGTAAGGCTGTATCGTCATCTATATAAGAGAGATTGTTGTAACACATTGAGAATTAATGAGAGATTGAAGTTTACAGCCATTGCTGCCACTTACTCCTGAGATAGGATGTTCAACAGCTGGGATAGCTGCGGGTGAGAGGCCCAGGCTGAGATAGCCATTCCCCTACCCCCCCCCCCCCCTTCTCCTCCATTCTTCCTTCCTTTCTTTTACGTTTCTGTTTTAACCTTTGTGAGGGAATGTTGGAGAGTTTTACGAGATTGTTTGAAGACCCACAACCATCTACCAAGATCAGATTGAGGATCAGCCAAGGAGACCAGATTGACATCAGCAATTGTCAGGGTTTTGGACTATATTAACTTCTTCAAGAACTCCCATCATAGAAGCCACTTTTCGGAGCCCTTTTAAGGGTTTGTTGGGGACAATAAGGGGGTAATCCGACCAGGTTTTCAGGGCATCTGAGGCCCCTCCTGACAACCGCAGGTTCTCTCCCACAGTGCCTGCGAAACCCTATTCTGTCCTGGTTTTTTGCTGGTTGTTTCTGTTTGCCTTCATATCTGATTCCAGCCATTGTAAGAATCCTATTTGGGGATATCAAAAGCCTATCTTGAACCAGGTTCGAGATCCCTTGGGCCCTTAGTTTATGAACTCTATTTCTTCTCGATTCAGCCAGATTTTCAGATCCTGCCTGGAATTAGGTCCTATTTGGTGATATCTATAGTCTATCTTGAACCAGGTTTGAGATCCCTTAAGACCCTTAGTTTTTGAGTTCTCTATTTCTCCTCAATTCAGCCATATTTTCAGATCCTGCCTGGGATTAAGTCATATGTGATCTAGTATTACACCATTCGAACCGTATTTCTCTCTCTCTTAAACTGATAGTTGCAGCAAAAATTAAGCAAACTGCATCTCTGTACAACCAGCCAAATAATTACTATATAAAATATTTTATATATATATATATATATTTGGTTTTTTTTTTTTTTTTTTTTTTTTTGGGGGGGGGGGGCCACAGATCATACAGGCATACAGCTTAAGTTGGTAGAAGTATTTGAAACTTGAGTTTGCTAAAAATAAAACTGAAAATGAGATGAATGTGCCAGTTGCTGTTTGTATCCTTACTTTGCTTGTAGGATTCTAAGAACTCTGATGGACAAAATCCTTGGGTTTGAAATACATTCATCATTCCTAATCACCTCTCTTTTGATGATTGCAGCATATTGGTGACTTCAATTTTCCAAGATTAGCAGATTTCGGTGCTGCTATCTCTGGGGCAAACAAGTTGCAATGCCAACAAGTGCTTGAAGAACTAGATGTAAAATGCTTTACCAATTGGATTTGTGTTTTTTATTTTTTAGCTGCCAAATATAGCCTTTTGGAATCAACCTGAATCTGTCTTGAAGTTTTTCTATTTTACATCTCGATTTTTTTTTTTTTTTTTTGTATGAGCATATGCACTTGTTTTTTCTATTTTTAGGCAACCATGAATATGGGGCTCTTTTGACCATCCCACCCCCAGATCATCCCCTCTAAAAAAATAGGAAAAAGGACTAGACCCTATTACTTAACATTACTGGTCTACTCTGACTTGAAGTCCTTGTTTGGTTACCCATTCCCTCTTCTTCTTTGTTTCATGTTTGGAAAAATGAACAGTTCGACATTTTAATTGTCTTAATGACCACTTGAAGTGGATGCCTTTTCCTTTTCACTTTATCTTCCAGAAAGTCTAGCAATTGTTCCTCCATTGTATGTGCTGGTTTTGATTTTTTAAACTTACAAGGATGCCAGTTATGGATGAGACCTAGGAGTTGGAGCATTGTATACTGGTTTGTACAGATAACCATAACAATTTTTTTTCCTTGGGAAGAGCAATTATTTAAGTTTTGAAGTTCTGCTACTATGGAAAGGACTTTCAGGTGGTGCTAAAAAAATATTTGTTTCGGTTATTTTTTGAGGAATCTTTTGTTGGAAATTAAAGTTTAGACATTTCCAATCTGATTCGAGTCTTTTCCATCTCTAATGGCTTTTTTACTCGACTTTCAAGACATTGCATCAATTAATACCAGAAGAGAATCATCCCATATTTTTCAGTTGTATCAACTTTTGGACTAGGAGATCACTTTGCTTGAATTTGTTAGTGTCAAATGTTTCACCCTCATTTATTCATCCAAAAAAAAGTGTTTCACCCTGGACATGTACAACATGGCAGAGGAGTGGTTTCTTTACATTTCTAACATGAATATTGCCCTGGTCTATCTACAACTCTGTAGATCTATTAAATGAAATACCTTAATGGGTGGAGATTCTGCATGTAGAACACTTCTAAATGTCCTTAGTCTATTGTATTACTGAAGGGTAGCATATACTTGTCACTGTCACCAATATACCGAAGGATTGTTTGGGACAAGAGCTGTTGATCAATTTCAACCATTTACTCCTAGGTTTTCTGATGTATTGGAAGTTTTGAAACGATTTTTGTCAATCTTTCATGACATGCTTACTTCAGTAGTTAGTTGCACCACGTTTCCGTATTGCATTATATTGTTAAAGATATGTATAATAGTGTAGTGACTACTGTAAGAACCGAGGGGGGGGGGTGCAGGGTAGTGAATTCCCGATTACAATTGAATTGCATCAAGGATCAGCTCTAACATGTATTTGTTTGCGCTAATCATAGATGAACTGATTAGAGACATTTAGATGAGATCCCTTGGTATATACTTTTTACTGATGATATTGTTTTGTTGGATGAAACAAAAACAGGGATACATGCAATGTTGGAATTAAGGAGATCAATCCTGGAAAGGTTTAACGATAAGTAGAACAAAAACAAAGTATATGGTGTCTTACTTTAGTAACAATAATTGAAAATGGGGTGGTAAAATTGATGATAGGGAGATACCGCAAAATGAAAATTTTAGGCACCTAAGTTCAATCTTATATGAAGGAGAAAAATAGGATGATAGTGCACAAAGAATTAGAATAGGGTGAATGATGTGGAAGGTGCATCTGGAGTGTTGTGTGATCTACATGTTCCTATAAAACAGAAAGGAAAATTTTATAGGACAGTTATATGGCCAACAATGATGTATGGAGCTGAATGTTGGGAAAACAACGTATAAACAAAATTTAGTGTAGCTGAATGAGGATGCTGAGATAGATGAGTAGTAAAACTATAAAAGATAAAATAAGGAATGAATAAATTAAGGCACCGTTTGACAACGTTTCTGCTGATTCTGTGTCTAGAAACAGCAGAAACGGCTTTTCACGTTTTTGGGAACAGAAACGGATTTTTAGGTGTTTGATAAACCTTGTTTCTTGACACAGAAATGGCAGAACATATCACTGATTTCATATACATTGTACTGAGAAGAGAAGAAAAAAGAAAGTAAAGTACTAATGACAGAACATGCATCATGGCCAGTGAAAGTGCACACAATTTTCAAAGAATTATTTCCACAATTTCACACATATATCACTGATTTCATATACATTTAACTGAAAATGGAATAGAAAAAATGAAAAAAAGAAAAGAAAAATAAGGATGGAAGGTCTGACACCTTAAAATCACAGGAATATGTAACAGTTCCTTAACCCTACAGAATCGAATCATATGAGAGGAAGAAATCCACTCATGCATTATGGTAAAAATCAGAAAAGGGTTTAAATCCCCTTACTATTCTTGAAGCAAGCCACCAATTTCTAACAGATTAGTTGAAGTAGATCGTACCCAGCGAACTAGACTTCTAAACCACTAGAAATTTTGTTCGATCGAGAAATTCTGCAAAGTAGGATCAAAGAACAAACAGTCATTCTATTCACATATTCCAACCTTTTCCATTACAAATTTTTAGGGTTTCTGTAAAATTGGGGAGAACATTCTCCTACCTGCAAAGGAATAGAGAGAAGCGTAAGGGTCGATGGAACCGAAGGCATTGAAGCTTGAGGTTGAAGATCTACAGTACCTGAACTTGCACGATTTGCAGCACCATGAACGAATGTCTGCAAGTGATAAGACAAATGCGGGGACCTCCAATCGTCTTCACGAGGGTTGCCTTGAGAGGTATCGCTGGAGTTTGGTTCGTATTTGCAGAGGAGTATGAAGGCCCTTGTTCTCTTTACAACAGAGAACTTCAGCGTGAGCCATGAGGTGAAATGTCGAGGCAATATTATTGAGCAGGGGTAAAAATGATGTCCACAAGTCGTTTTTGTTTCTTGTACCATAAATTGATATAAATTTCAATTTTTGTTTCTAAAACAAGGTGAAACGAAACATTTTTATCAAACGCTTTTCACTCCGTTTTTGCGTTTCTAGGAACAGAAAAACGCAAAAACGCGTTTCTGGGAACGTTATCAAAGGGGCCCTAAAGCTAACTTAGGAGTATCTTCAATACATGTAAGTTATGAGAAAATTTTTTGAGGTGGCATGGACATGTGTAAGGGAGGCCTTTGAGTTCTCCAGTTGGAGATCCAGTTGAAGGGGTGATTTGGTGCAGATCAAAGGAGCTAAAAGAGCCAGGGGTAGGCCTACAATGACTTTAGGTTTCAGTGTGATGCTCAGATGGTTTTATCTACCTTACTCCAACCTGCATTCTTACACAATAATTATTTTGTGCTAAATATTGCAATCTCAGGCAGTATACTTCTATTATTAAAAGGTTTTTAAATCTATGATGTTTTCACAACTCTTATTTGTTTTTTCCAATTTTAGGTATATAATCGTTTAAAACTGACTCTTGAATTGGTGAAGAAAGAGATGGAAATCAGCAAGATACAGGTATTTCTTGCCCATTATTATTTTCTATTTTACTTCTATGCCTAGTTTCTCATCTGATTTTCTCTTATATAATCTGTGCTAGGAATCAATAGCAAAAGCAATTGAAGAAAAGATAAGTGGTGAGCAGCGCCGGTACTTGTTGAATGAGCAACTTAAAGCAATAAAGAAGGTGTGGTGTTGTGTTGTGTTATTTATTAAAATGTCATTCTTTTAAAATTTAGTTTTTAACAATTTTTCGTTGGGTTTCAAATTTATTTATTGTTTGGCGTGCCTTGCACTATCTTACACTTGGCATGGTCTTGTGTTATTTCTTTTGATCCAGGAGCTAGGCCTGGAGACTGATGACAAAACAGCGCTCTCTGGTGAGTTCTCTGTGTGTATTGTTCCTCAGCGAAAGGCCTAAGTCAGAATAAGTGCATTCAAGCATTACCTTGGCAATGCTTGGGTAATAAAGGTTACCTGTGCATTTTGGGGCATGGAGTGACTAACTCGAGCATTATTTGGAAGTTACAGTAAAGTCAGTTGCCTAGGTGCGACCAGGGTGTGTCTAATCAATGTTTATCAGTTGAGGCTCTTGACTTTGTTATTCTGTTTAAACTTGTATCATTTTACATTGGGTATTTGACCACCGAAACATGGTGGTGGTTGTTTGATTTTTTTTTTTTTTTTTTTTTTTTTTTTTTTTTTTTTTTTTTTTTTATTTATTTATTTTTATCTCAGAACACTAGTTAACGTTGTCTTATCATTTGTTAGACAAATCATCATCTATTCTTGCCGTTGACTAGTCATGGTCTACGCTTGGTTAGTCATTGCTTCACCTGGGCATTGACTCACCTCTTTGACAACCTTGGTCAGAGTGACCGAATGGGGAGCACCATCCTCATCAAATCATAGAGTACACTGAAATACTTTTTTTTTTTTTTTTGGGTGGAGGGTAACAAATCGATTAAATTCACTGATTTGATAGGATGACCTAATAATCCAACTATTGCATTATTTGCATGGTTGGAGGAATATGGATCCTTACTTAAATGTTTTTGGACAATATCTAGTATCATCTGATCGAAGATAGTTTTTGGCACAGTTCAGTCTCTTGGGCGGGACCTATTTTGTTGTGGGTATCTCCTACCACTGCACCAGTTATGTGGCTACATATAATTGCATGACTTCTTCCTGTGATTTCTACCTAGATTGCTTCTCTAGTTGGCTGTTGGGTGATATACATCTGCGCTTTTTATATGCATCTGTGGTTTTGACAGAGTGATTAGCCTTCCTTTCATTGGTGCAGCAAAATTTAGGGAAAGACTTGAACCAAATAAGGAGAGATGCCCACCTCATGTTTTGCAAGTCATAGAAGAAGAGCTCACGAAGCTACAGTTGTTGGAAGCCAGTTCAAGTGAGTTTAATGTCACTCGCAACTATCTTGATTGGCTCACGGCGTTGCCTTGGGGTAACTACAGGTAGATTCATCTCTTTGACAGGTGTATAATTTATTGTTGTTTTGAGGCTAACCTTCAAGGGATGTAATGATTAGAATCAAACAGTTACAATTTGTGTGGGTGCAGTGCCATCTAGTTTTCAGGGAGTTCTGCATATGTCCAAATGTTGCTTTTTTCAGGGAGTTATATATGGGGCCAAAATGTTGCTGTTGTTAAGTCTGTATTGGTTTAGTACCAACTGGTTTTATCTACCTCGAATTTGTAAAAAATTTACTTCCAGGACTCTCCTAAATTTATCTATTTTCTCATATTGGAGTTCACTTTACCAATTCTGTTTCACCTTGAGTTTGAAAGCAAGATGCAATACAAATGTTATAAACTTTGAAATTTTGTTCTGGGTCTTTATTGGAAGTGCCATCTTTTATCAGTAGGTGTTAATCTTCTGGAGATCATGGAGTTAATTGTTCTTTTTATTTATCTGATGAAAATGCAGTGATGAGAATTTTGATGTTCATCGTGCTCAAGAAATACTAGATGAAGACCATTATGGCCTAAACGATGTTAAGGAGCGTATATTGGAATTTATAGCTGTTGGAAAACTAAGAGGAATATCACAAGGTAAGTAAAATCTAATTTGATTATGTTCAAATGTGCTACCTTATGTAATGATTATGGAAATAGTTTCTGCATATGAAGTCTGACAGTTTGTACCTTATTAGGTTGAAATTATCTACCTATATGTATTATAAGTTATGCTTTATTTTATATCCATATTGGGAACTTTAAATCCTAAATTATATGATAACCTTTCCTCAGATTATGTAAATGTACTATTGTATAAACCAGATGCACTCTTAACTTGTGTCTCAAAGCCTTTTCTATATTAATTGCGTTGGCTAGATGAACCTTTGCATGAGTCCGCATCATTTGTCATCAGTCATCATCTCACTTCACATCCTTTTGCGCATCCTACTTGCACGACACCACTCCTCTGCACCAGTGCACATATTTTTCATTTTAAGTTCCTGCAGCTGTATACGTTTCTAATTCTGTTTATTCCAGAGTTGCAACTTTGTCAACCTCAACATCCTTATTTAAGCTGAGGCCATGCTAGAAGGATGTCATGTATTGACTATTAAGCTTACTGATGTTGCTACTTATGACCCATTAGTATAAATAAAGAAAATAGAATCTTGGAACATGACACTACACAGGGGTGCTCAGAATGTGTTTTGGATTAATTAGGTTTTGAATTAGTTCAGGCGCAGGACACAAGCCTGGTCTGGTTCCATGAATGAGACAAGCATTCTGGATCTGGGCTCTGTTTGCGGAGTGGCTCATCACTGAACTGGTCAATACTTAATTTTTCATGCATAGGGTGTTCTGTTGCCCTTGATCCATGCACATGTAATGGTATTGTTTGTATTCTGTTGCTTATGGATGGTTGATATTCTTAGATTCCCACCATTGATAATTTTTTGCTGCCTATCAATGCAAGTTGAGGAACTGCACCACCCGAATCTTTGCATTGTGACTTGTGATAATCATTTGCAGGAAAAATCATTTGTCTCTCTGGGCCTCCTGGAGTCGGTAAAACAAGCATTGGTCGTTCTGTTGCACGTGCCCTTAATCGGAAGTTCTACCGATTTTCTGTTGGAGGGTTGGCTGATGTAGCTGAAATCAAAGTAAACAGAAGATCCTTTTTTTTTTTCTGACGAAGTCCTTAATGCATATTATACAGCATTACCTTTTTTTTTGCCTTATCAACTGCCTATACTGATTCAGGGACATCGTCGAACCTATATTGGTGCCATGCCTGGAAAAATGGTGCAATGCCTAAAAAATGTGGGGACAGCTAACCCCCTGGTTCTGATTGATGAGATTGACAAGGTATTTTTGGGTATACTGCATAGTTTCCACACCTTGGTGAATTTGTTACTTTTAATATCGATTTGGATGATTTGGACCTTCTTTGCCTTTGGTCAAAACTTTTAGCTCATAGCGTGGTGCTTTCTGACCATTTAATGTTACGGCACTTTCCAAAATTTTGGTGTCAGATCTCCGTGTCTTTGCCCATGTCTGTGTCCGATACTTGACACATATTCGCTTTTACTGTGTAACTAACTGACCATGGCATCGGTGCTTTGATTTCAAACTTAGATTGTTGGGGTATATCATATTTTCTGCATTTATGTTTTTGACTGTTCAACAACAAAGCCTTATCCCAACTAAATGGGGTTGGCTAGTTTTTTTACTGTTCATGATAATCAAATGACTCCACTTTATACTGAAAATGTTCTTCAACAGTTGGGAAGGGGGCACGCTGGTGATCCAGCAAGTGCTTTGTTGGAACTTCTTGATCCAGAGCAAAATGCAAATTTTCTGGACCATTATCTTGATGTCCCCATTGATGTATCAAAGGTAAGTCACCAAGATGCCATGAATTATGGGGTTTCTTCCATGTGTGATTTTGTATGAAGTATATATACTGCCCTTTGAACTCCTTCGTCTTGCTTTTCCTTACTGCAGGTTCTTTTCATCTGCACAGCAAATGTAGTGGAAATGATACCCAATCCTCTTCTGGACAGAATGGAGATTATTACCATTGCTGGTTACATCACTGATGAGAAGATGCACATTGCCAGAGATTATTTGGAAAAGGCTACTCGGGAAGCTTGTGGTATCAAGCCAGAACAAGTATGGATTTGTTTGATTGACGTTCTAGTATTTTCGAGTTGTGTTTAGTCTATGAGCTTGTTGGATTGGATAATTTAGCTTATATATGAAATTTTGTTGAGATGAAAACAGTAGAAAGACGATGCAAGTTTAGTAAGTTAATGATTAGTTAGATCATGTTATTTCTTTGTTTCATTGAATGATAAAGCTGTAACATTAGTATTGATAAGATGACTTTTGAAATGCTAAGTTGTAAGGATTACTTGGTTGACAGGTTTAGTGGGCTATCTTCTTTTGTTTATCTTTCACAATCCCTTCGTTAGTTTGAGAGTCAGAATCTATGCGACCAAACTTATCCCAAAACTGGAAGGGGAAAAAAAAATGTAATCAAATTGTAATATAGAATGCTCTATTCGGGATAGGATAATGGGAGATTATTTTTACCTGTGCTACAGATGCACGTCAGTCACGGGGTTTATGATACATACACCAGTTTAGAGGCCTTGTCAAGGAACCATAAAGATAAACTGATTATCATGCAGGATGATCATAACCATTGCATATTGGGTGTAAGTGCTACATTCCTTAGAATTAAGAATACAAAGGCCAATGGACCTGTTGGATACACTGAGCCATAGTTGTCACGGCGCTAAGGCGAACCAAGGCGGTGGAGGGTTGTCTAAGCGCTTAGGCAAGAAGGCGCCCGCCTTAAGGTGAACAAGTGTTATTTTTTATTTTTCCTATTTTTTAACATTATTTAGTAAGTTATATATACCTTGTATCATAAAAAATCAAGATTAAGCCACATCAAGTCATTAAAAATCAACATTTAGTCATATCAAATCATAAAAAATTAACATTAAGTCATATTAAGTTATAAAAAAATCAACATTTAGAGAAATGCTCTTATTCTATAATAAGTTTGATTGGTCAATGATTTTATTTTTACATGAGACTTTTTGTATTAGTTATAACATAAAACCAGCTTTCTAACAAGTCTAAGATTACTTAAATCTGAGTTGCAATGACAAAGTATGCTTCAGTCAAACTTATTTTTAAGTACGCGAATACTGTTAAAATCGCCTGAATGAAAATAATTTTATGAATATCAAAACAAAATATTATTTTACCGGATTTTTGGTTTTTAGCAATGTTTTAATATGATAGAATTTATAAAATTTTCATAATTGAGAAAAACTCTAGCATTTAAAAGTTGAAAATCGTCTCTATAACCAAAATCCAGTTTTTGTTCTTGGACTGGGGGGTTGACTTTTTATCCTTTTAGAATTTGATTTTTGAACTATTTTTATTGGATTCAAATAGGGGGTATTTGCTTATTTATGAATAATATCTTAAGTAAATGAAATAACAAATATTAAAAACATTTACTTGAATGATATTTGGCATAAATAAGTGCTGAAACACAAGGCGACATACAGTGCAACAAGGCGGCTGTTGCCTAGGCCCAGGCAAACCGCCTGGACGCCTAGTCGTCGCCTAGGCGACACCTTCACAACTATGCACTGAGCTTAAAGCTTCCTCTTGGACTGATTCTGACTTGCAGCTTTTCTAGCATCCTTGGATTTGCCTTAAATTACTTTATCTGTGAGATTTTCTAATCTAGATTAGAAATATCTACGAGACTTAGTGGCTTTGTCTGTAGTGAAATATGAAACCTCAACATCATCAACATATATAATTGCTTTAGTATTTTTCAGTCAAGCAAAAGGACTTTCTCTCTTTCTCTCTCTCACAAAAGGACTTTCTCTTAGACACCTTGAAATTTTGAAATTACTCACAATTCGTTATACCTGGGTAAGCCAGTGGTCATCCTCCTAATTAGTAACTTTTAATTTCTTGGTGAAGTTGTCTTAACATGTTCTATTTTTATTTATGGACTTATGAGAAAAAGTACCTTAATATTCAAGTAACTATTCTTGGTAGGTTGAAGTGACCGATGCAGCTCTTCTTGCTCTAATAGAAAACTACTGCAGAGAAGCAGGAGTCCGGAATTTACAAAAACACATTGAGAAGATTTACCGCAAGGTTTGCTTGGATGTTTTATTTCAGTTTGAATTATGAAATTGGATGGATTGAACTACATTAGGCCCTTTTATAATCAATATTTTATAGACTAATATTATTGCTAATCAAGTTGGCTTGTATCTAATAGTCTTATGATAAACAAAATTGCTCAGTTCCTATGTTATTAGCTATTAGAGGTACTAGTTTGTATGAGAAGGCCATAGTGGAAGTACGAGGCTACCATAAGAATTTCTTTCATGGGCTCTCTGGAACCCCATTATATGGTGTGTGGCCTTTGCTGTTATAAGCTGTAGAATTATGGTTGCTTGTGGCAAGATGGCTCAAACTCCATGAATTGTGGAACCCATGAGACTGCTTCAGTGCCCTTGTTGGACTGTGAAGGTGGAAATTTCCTGATTGTGTCTCTGGGGATGCATCAATAATAAGAAATAATATCATTAGAAAACCCAATCAATGAAATTGAGAAAAAATAAAAATAAAAATTGGTATCAAGTTACTTAATGTTGACCTAACCTTGCATTGTGCTTTAACTAATTGACAGATTGCTTTGCAACTTGTGAGGAAAGGAGAAACAAATGAACCGTCTCAAGTTGTTGTACCTAGTGAAGCTAAAGAGAAATCTGCTGAAGGATTGATTGAAGCTGTGGTATTAGAGGAAGCCCAGGTTGGTTCTGAACCAGGAGAAGGTTGCAATGAGAAGCCGGGCAGTGAAATGCCCACAATTGCTGATCAAATCCAGACAGATTTGCTAGCTGATGAAAAATGCAAAGATGATCAAACAGTTGATGCAGAGGTATGTGCTCCAAAAACCAGAATGTTTGTTCATTAGTCCGGTGCGTGTAAGAAAAAGAAGATTATGAGAGGGAACTTCGGTGCACTGCAACCTGCTTTAACAGCAAGATTTACAGGTGTTCATTTGTCAAGAAAGGAAAAGGAAATATGAAAATTTTATAGATACCTAATATTCTTTTGTTTGAGCCTTTGTTTTTCCTCGCCTTTATGTGAGTTTTTGAGAGTGAAACCATCTTCTCTAAGTGGGAAGTTTCCATTTTCTTTTCAAAGTCGTCCATCTGAATCCATCAAATAATTTTCTCTTTTCATATTTTCTTATATTAATTTTCTGTTCTTCCATTCTCTTGACAAATGAACCTACCCATATCTTTGATGATGATTATAATATGTGGACTTAAAATGCATTTTGTAGTTTGGTTGTGCCTGTAGTTGGAATTGTTCAGACAAATGAATTCTTGTACCAGGTTTTTCTTTGCATTGACAAAATCATATTGGCTCCATCTGGTTTGTATTGAAGGGAAGGGATGGCTAGTGAAATTAAAACAAAAGTTGGATGGAAACTTTTCTAATCATTGCCATAGTTGTCAAGGCGTTGTTTAGGTGACAGGGTGCTCTCTTAAGGGTAAGGCAAACTATTGCCTTGTTTTATACAATAAGGCGGTTGCCTTGGTTTCCAAGTCATCACCTAGGCGTTACGTTGGTCACCTAGTTTTAATTGAACATTTATTTTTTCATGTAGTTCATCGAATGCTTTCTTGAATGTTCGTTGATTAATGCTTGATGCCTCTTTTTATATGTTATATTGTTGCTAATATATGTGTATGACATGTGTACATGTACCTTACTAAACACTAATTTATAGAACTAAACCCCCCCACCTACACTTCTGCTTGCCTTCCTAAGCAAGATGCCTGACCATCGCCTAGGGTTGCCTAGGCACCTTGATAACTCTGATCATTGCAAACAATGATTATGTAACTAATTTTTTTTCAATCCTAGTAATAGAATTTAAAGAAAACTTTTTAACCAAACACCTTGGATTTGAATAGGAGAATAATTCTAAAAAAAAAAAAAAAGGAGAATAAAGAATCCATTTGAAAGTTTAACTACCATATTTGGTAAGATTTTGAGTTTGTCACAACCATGAATGCAAAATTTCCAATTTTCCGTTTTCTTTTTTAAACTAAACAGCTATTAAGACAATAGGAACTTTTCTTTTGTTGGAAAGGGGACATGAGATCAAGAAAAGGCCAAGTATGGAGATGGGAGGATGCAACACCAGTAAGCTCTATATATATATATATATATATATATTTTTTTTTTTTTATTGTGGTTGGTTAATTAAACTCACAATCTAGTGCAAGAATTCAATGGTCCAGGGAATTCCATCCTAGTCACAATCAAACTAGAAATGACGCATGAAATTTGAGTTTTCCACCACAATGCTTATTCTTCACTGTAATCACCATCCAGACCCTGCAGTGGTGGGTTTGAGTTGGGAAACAGCTTCTCTGTGAGTGGGGGTAAGGCTGCGTACATTATGACCGCTCTCAGACCGTGTGAGCCTCATGCACTGGGTACACCCTTTTTTCTTTTTTCTTTTTTTTATAATCACCACCAGAGATTATTGCTGCTCTCATTTGACAAGAGACTCAAAGACTTTGGGTTTGCTGTGTCCAGATGGATATATTTGAAAGGAAAAGGATATGAGGACTTTCTACTTTATGCAACCCACTTGGAAGAAAATGTTACCATGGTCCCCTAAATCTTCCCATAGTGGTTTAAAAAATACGATTAAACAAGAACTTTGGTGGTTAAGCTGGCCTCTTCTTTTTTTTTTTTCGTTGATAAATGCTCAGCTGGCTACATTGTCCCTCACTTTCCGAATGTTGATCCATCCTTTTCAAAATTTGGATGGATAGGAAATTAGGAATCATAGGATACCTTCTAAATTGGCCGCATCTTTGGTAGTACAACTCAGTCATGTCATTCGTACATGTATGGAACTTGCTTTTCCCTGTTCATAACTTTTTTCAGAACAGATTTTTTTAACATTTCTGAAAGCTTCATTTTCCATGCAGTAAACTCTGTTTGGGCCATTAGTGTCACCAAATTTATAAAAGGTGACAGGCTTATTATGTCCAAATAAACTGAAGTAGTTGATCCATTCAGCTAAGCTACAGCATGTTCCATGCACCAAGTAGCTGCCCTATATTGCCTTCTTTCTTCCTAAGGGGGTCCCAAATTATCTATCAAACTTCACATGTTAGGAGTAGGTTTCCCTCCAGAATGTACCCTGACTGATCTGGGTATTTATCATCTCCATTTAAGTATATGTGTGTTTTTCTCAAGGACTCCTGATCAACTCTACCTTCCCTGCCCCTTATTTTTCATCCCATTCATTTGTATGTCTTGTTGACAGGAAAATATTGGAACTGAGAAAGGCCAAGAAAATGAAGCAAGTAAGGCATTTGATAAAGTTTTGATCGATGCATCAAATATATCTGATTTTGTTGGGAAGCCTGTTTTCCATGCTGAACGCATCTATGATCAGACACCAGTTGGAGTTGTTATGGGTCTTGCATGGACCGCAATGGGTGGTTCAACACTCTATATAGAGACCACTCTAGTGGAGCAAGGAGAAGGAAAAGGAGAACTCAATGTCACTGGGCAGCTTGGAGATGTCATGAAAGAGAGTGCCCAGATAGCCCACACAGTTGCTAGAGCAATATTGGTTGAGAAAGAACCGGATAACCCCTTCTTTGCTAATTCAAAACTTCACCTCCATGTCCCTGCTGGGGCTACACCAAAGGATGGCCCTAGTGCTGGCTGCACCATGATCACATCAATGCTGTCTCTAGCCATGAAGAAGCCTGTAAAGGAGGATCTAGCAATGACTGGAGAAGTGACTTTGACAGGGAGGATCCTTCCAATTGGTGGGGTAAGTGAAATTACACTGAACTGTGATCTCTTTAAATACTTTCATTACTTTGTTTAGTCTTTCAATATTTTCTTGGAGTTCAAAAAATGTGAAATCAAATTAAAAAAAAAATAAAGAGAGGTGTTAAAAAAATTCAGTTGTATTTTCTGCAGAAAATTAAAATATAGGCATTTAAGGTAAATCATGACTCAGCAAGAAAAATCATATGCAGCCTTAAAAATTTGCATTACAACTGAACATGTGGCAATTGATTTTCAATGTAGAATGCGTTGATTTCTTTCTTGGCTATTTTCACTCGGTCACTTTCATTCACTTGCCTCATTTTACTTTACCAATTAACTTTTATTTCACTTCTCTTAATATATGACCGGACGGGGGCCTAAGTGAACATTTCATGTAGACCTTGATATTTTTGTGTGTGTGCACATCCTCTGACAAGCAAGTTCTCAATCCATATTCTTTTGAATTGCCAATAGTTGACCTTTATTTTGTTGTATATGAGCACCAGTCATCTTCTATAACTATTAGATTAGTTATTTTTTGCTTTCAAGTTAAGCCATACAAACCGAACTTCAGCCTTTAAATCAAAATTATCTCACCATCTGTTGAGCTTTGGAATCCATCATTGAAGCTGCCATGGGTGTAACCATCTTTTGTGTGCTTTCAACATTTATGTATAATAGTTGGATGACCTACTGGGTGGAATGGTCAGAATAACTTATTTCTAATTTGGCAAATAAACAGGTCAAAGAGAAGACAATAGCTGCGAGGAGGAGCAATGTGAAGACTATAATATTCCCGTCAGCTAACAGGAGGGACTTTGATGAGCTTTCTGCCAATGTGAAAGAAGGCCTTGAAGTTCACTTTGTAGATGATTACAGTCAGATATTCAATTTGGCTATTGGTGGTGACCAAGAGGCAGGAAAATAAAATTATGCTTGCTTAAAAGTGTTTAGTTGGGAGTCTCTACCTTTTGGGCACTGAAGTAAAATGTTTCTTGGTGCATGCGTTTGCTTCCGAGCCAGTGACAGTTTTGTAGGAGCTGATCTTTTGCCCAGTTTCCAGAGTTTGACAGCAAGGTAGGTTTGACAATATTTTCAAGCTCTGTTCTCATATGGCAAAGGCAAGGTTCTTTCATTATTTGTTTTAATTTTTTTTTTTCCAGTTGAGGAAGACATTAAAGGTTCTTTAATTGCTCAACCCAGGGAGGATCTTCCATTATTTGTTCCTCCCATGTAAAATCACACATTTTGTAACAATATGATTACTAATTTTTGAGGTGGTGAGATGCTATAAGATTTGTTATGAAATAATTGTGAACTTGTTTACTAGAAGAGAAATGAACATAGCTTCTCATATATTTTAAATGCTTCCTTACATTTCCATAGCCTTGGTACAAACCAACCTCCTTGACAATCTAGTCAAGTCTCTTCAGTAACAATTGATAAAACTGGAACTAACAAAACAAAGAATCTTGCGGCCCAGCGGAAATAGCAGAAGTCCTTCCTTCTGAGAAAATTTTGTGGAAGCTTAATCGATTTGCTCTCTCTATCTGATGATTGGTTTGCTTCATTATTAGGGAAATTCGTGGTTGATTTGGCAGAATATTCAGTTAGGCAAAAACTTGCATTGAATTCAACTCAACTTGGCCTTACCTCAACATTTCAATAGTAGAACGCAAAAGCCTTCTTAGCCAGTGGCATGCCACTCAAACGACTATCGCAGCTTATAATGTATTGGAGCAATTATTAAATTAGCTTTTGTTTGATCATTTCTCATTTTATCTTTTCTAGTTTTACCACTCATCCACCCCAACATCTTTATTTTAGAATTTATCCACCCAAACATCTTTATTTCAGCTACACTGAGGTTGTGTTTTGGTATGCATTCGCGAAATAAATTCTGCATTTAGAAAACATTCTGGAGCGAGAAAAATCGGGTTTCAGAATGCATTCTAGACCCAAAATTTATTCTGAGATTATATACCAAACACAGCCCAAGTTTGTTTATATGTCGTTTCCCATCATTTAATTTTGGATTGAATTCCTCAGCGGCACAACAGAGCGTTTGGCGCATATCTAAAGGCCAAAAATGTTCATGCATGGAGCCTAAGGTGGTCACACGTAGTCCAAAGTATTTTTGGACGTTGGATATGTGCTAGACGCCCTCTTGCACCAAAGAGGATATAAGTCCTTAAGTTTCATACATTATTGTTGATTATATAACTGCTTTATAAAAATTTCCTTTGAGGTTTAAAAAAAAATACTGCGATAACATTTTGAAAACACCTTTCTACCTATCCACACTAAGCTAATTATTTTGCAATGTCATCCTCTATTTATCTTTGTTTATTTATGATTGAATCTAGGTACCTAAATTTTTTACTTTGTGGTATCTCATAATCTTATTGTAAAATAAATATGAAAATCTTATGAAACTAAAATTTTATCACATGAAATGATCTTACTACCCTCCTATATGCGATACCTTTTTGTCACCCCTCACCAGTGCACTTCCCTTATACCACTTAGGACCCGTTTGATAACGTTTCTGCCGTTTCTATTTCAAAAAACGGCAGAAACATAAATTTTCGTTTCTACAAACAGAAACAGAATCGAAGGTGTTTGATAAGTCATGTTTTTAGAAGTCGATAGTAACCAATGAAAGAATGGCCACAAGTCGTTTCTAGAAACGGTGAACTTGTTTCGCCTAGGTCGTTTCTTGAACCATAAATAAGTAAAAATTTCTATTTCTATTTCTGAAAATAAGTGAAACAGAACAGTTTTATCAAACGCTTTTTACTCCGTTTCTGCTGTTTCTAGAAACAGAAACGGCAGAAATGCGTTTTTTGAAACGTTATCAAACGGGCCCTTAGTCACTTACTCTATGATTCCTCTCCTTAAATGTAATTACCTAAATGTCACAAAATTTTATGTGAAATTAATCTCATCACTTTTCCGGCCAATCATGTGGAAAATAGAGACGTATTTACTTGGATACCCCTTGATGCCTTTTCTGCCATTTGATTTCATCTGGTAAATCAACCACGGGTGTTGTAATTTTTTTTTTTTTGGGTTGAACCGGTGTTGTAATCACTGCCTTTTTTTTTTCTTCCAAACAATCTCAATATTGGGATTTAGTCAATTGGACAGTTTGGTTCAAGTTCCTTAATGGCTTTGGGCACTCAAAGTTACTCAACTATGTCTAAAATTCTTCAATGGGCTCAATATTCATTAATATTTAGTGATAACAATTAACAATTATCAGGCAAATCTTTTGTTTTTCTTTGTAATTACAATATAATCCTTATATACAAGATATAACTATTAAGTATATATTATACCTTATTCGGAAAATCATCCCAAAAATCTCATTTAAAATCTCATTTAAGCTTAAATGAGATAGATCGATTCCAGGTAAGGATGTCAAAATCAAACTGAAACCAAACTAAATCATTTACGCTAAAATCATGAAAATTGTTTTCATTTTCAGTTTTAATCATTTCAACAGTTTAAACCCAATAAAACCAATTATATTTCGATTTATATATGAAATAAATAACACCATCTTGAATGTTGGACCTCCCCATGTCTCTACCAGCACATTGATGGATTGTTTACATATTTTTTTTTTCTTTCTAAAAGCCATATTTAAACAAAAAAATAATAATAATAAATTTACATAAAATAATTATTTATATTTTTTTATGAGATTATATTTATATTAAATATTTATTTATGTTTTTTTTTTTAAATGAGAATTGATTATTGGGTCCTATATTTTCTATATGTTTGGTTAGTAACCATATAACCGTTTAATAAATGTTTCGATTTTGATTTTATAAATTAGAACCATTGATTAAATAAATGGTTCAGTTTCGGTGATATCTCTGAAATAAAATCGAACCATTTAAAATCACTGATTCCAGGTTTCAGCGGGTCGGTTCGAAACGGCTCCGATTCCGGTTCCAATTCCGGACCCAAATTGACCTTTTTTTTAACGTATTCCGGGTTTAGATCTACAAAGGTAACGCAGTAGTACTAATTCGTCTCTGTAGTGGGTGTTGAAGGGTCCTTCAGGATCTCAGAACTCAGAACTCAGAACTCAGAACTCTGAATCAAAATCGAAGAGCAACACCGAAGCAAGAGGTTTGAACAATTGAAGGACATCGAAAATGGCGTCCGAAGATCTTCCTTTAGACGATAAGGCGAAGAGGATGAGAGATCTGCTGTCCAGTTTCTATTCACCCGATCCTTCAATGCCTGGGAACACTACTACTGCGAAATCCTCTTCGTTGGACGCCATCAACACCCCATCCTTTGATGCTGATCAATATATGAATCTTCTGGTGCGTGCAAGTTATCTGTGTTTTTCTTTTTCTCTGAATGTTTGTGTTTGTGTTTGTCATCCCTGTGAACTTCCGAGTCAGATCTCCCAGCATTGAATTTCCGCAACGGGATATCTAGCTCCGTGTAAATTAGGGTCTTAAGATGCGCATTTCCAGATTGATGATACTGATTCAACATTTCGAAAATTTTCGTTTTAATTTCTGTTAGGTAGATGTATTTTTGTTATTTCGTTACGTTCAGTTAGAACTGTGGAAGATTCTGATTATGAATGGAATTCAGACCGAAGTCGAAGTGTAAATTAAGGTTTCAGAAGGTTTACAATTCGTCTTCTCTCTTCTCACTCACCTCATTTCCTACTGTTTAATAAAAGTGATTGAAGTTCCGGTAGGTTGTCGTAATTCTAGATTTTATTATTAACATAGTATATATTCATGTAATCTCTTGGAACAATAGTGAATCAATTTATCTCGAAAACCATAGTTTGCAAGAAGAATTTAAATTCCAGGGTAATTTATTAATGGAATTCATTGCTCTGTTAATTTTCTGATTTGATTTGAAGGAATTTGCCGCTGTCTGTTTTTTAAATAAAAGTCTCATACATTCATGTGTTTTTTCTTAATATTTTTGGATGAGGGACCTCAACATTTATTTGGGGAGATAACCTAGGATCAATGCAAATATGTCTATTATACTTGCTGACTATGAAGGTCATCTGGTGATCTAGAAACATAATACCAGATTTGCCAAATTGGTGTATTCGCAACCGTCAAAAGTGTAAGGATTATTTTTCTGTTCCAGCTTATTATGAGCATTTAGGACAGGGATGGCTAAAGGGTCGGTCAACCAATGTTTGAAATTTCGGTCAAAATACCAAAATTTTGACGACCAGTTTCAGTTTCAACAAAGGTCAAAGAAAAACAGGGGTTGCCTCCACCATGATAACTGGTTTCATCGGCATTTCGGTCGAAATAGCCGAAATTCTGAAATGGCTGAAATTCCAAAATGTTTTGGCCATTATGCAGAAATGTTACAAAGGCCGTTATAAAATACTGCATTTCCAAATAGAAGTTGAAATTTTGATACGTTTCACAAGTTTCAACCAAAATCACTAGAACCCCCCTAGAAACCTGTATTTTTGCCAAAAATTCTTCAATATCTTGTTGGATCAAGACATTGTGGATTACTTTGGAGCATCTAGAACGATATTTTATTGGATTTGAGTAAGATGTGTGTAATACATTGTGGACATTGGACACCAGGACCTTTTGAATCCCAACTTGATGGGGGAGATGAGTAGAAAGACATCGTCTTGTCACTTTCTAGTGGCTACACTCACACATCTTCTTCGTCTTCTGGTGATGATGATGACGATGGTGATGGTGATTATGGGGGTGATCCATTTGAAGGTGGGGATGGTTTCTATCCACCAGCCAGAGAGGAAGACGAACAACATGAGTCCATCCGATTCATAGGGGAGAGTTAGTTTAACCATGGCATCTAAGATATTGTCCACAGTGCGCATGCCTCTCGCGGAGGCTACTTGGAAGGTCCACATCATCAGTTCAAACAAGATGAGGAGGATGGTGATAGCATAGATATAGACATAATGAACTTTTTTGGCGCACTTGAGGCATAAGTTCTAAGGAGAGTAGTGCGTATGGTGGTGGGTATGGAACTATGGATAGTGGCGTGCACCTTCATTTTCCACAGAGAGATCTAGTTCCGAATATGGTGGGTTTAATGGGTAGTTAGTTATTCATCCCTCACTGTATGAGGGTCAGTCATAGAGTGGGTCATCTTTTGTAGAGAGCTTCTTCTCATACCTAACCCCCGAACCTTATCATCCTTGTCCACCAAGAAGTTATGGTGGGTCCACACATGCATCTTCATGGACCTGTGATCTATTTCCTAGTTTGGGTTACCTACAGTCTGTTGACGATGACACCTATAAGGCTGGCTGTGTTTGGCTTCGATTGTTTGTTTAGGCATACCATGACATGGTTAACTTAAATGGGTTCCAAGAAGAAGGGAGTTTCTCAATCAATGAACCAGTGACAAATGCATCCAATAGAATTATATTCTCATTTGCTAGCTTCCCAACAAGTACCTGAAATTTTTCAATCTCGGTGGAGATGTCCTCTCCATCAGACGTAACAAAACTCAGAAAGTTGGTCACCACATACTTACCACATACTTACTACTCCCTGCATCCTCAAGATTGTACTTCTTGGATAGAGCATCCCATATCATGTATGCACTTTCAAAAGAATTATAAACATTATATAACTCAAGTGAAAGTGCATTCAAAATCCGATTCTTGCATTGAAAATCGGCCTCCACCCAAGCAAGTCTTTTTGCTTCAAGTTCAGGACCCTCACTTTGTAGTGGCTTGGGTTCAGTCAATGCAAAAGCAACCCCAATCTGAGACAAAGTAAACAGAAGCATTTGCTTTTGGTGGTGGATTGTGTCGGTAGTGGACGTAATGCACGTGAGTGGCTATTGTTTTTCTTATGGTTGTGGGCTCTTTGCTTGTGTATTGAACCACTATGCACAGATACCTTTATGGGTTGCGATGGGCCAAAAGTGTCTTTGTCAAGAGCATGAAAATGGTTCCTGTGTTGCTTACCTAGTTGGATGGAAAGATGCTGCCCCTTCATTTTCATTTCATCCCTCTTGTCTGCCCTTGTGGTTGGTGTGAGGTGGCTTGAAATACGATGCATATGTCCACTTTCTTTGTGTCAGTGGTGCATGTGCACTGTTTGTGCTCTAGGATGCGGGACATTTTGTGGGGTCCTCTTGAATCCTTTGGTTGCGACCCGTTGCACAAGAACGATAGACCGCCATTAATGTATGGAGCAGCATCACCCAATGCACAATTGGGGATGTGGTTCATGCAGTGCTTTGGCGTCGAGAAGGAAAGTTACCTGGTTGATTCTGCCAATAGTCATATGCTTGTCTCAAAGATTAAGCCATGCATGTATAAGTATGAACTAATTCAGACTTTGAAACTGCGAATGGCTCATTAAATCAGTTATAGTTTGTTTGATGGTATCTGCTGCTCGGATAAACATAGTAATTTTAGAGCTAATACATGCACCGAACCCCGACTTTTGGAAGAGATGCATTTATTAGATAAAAGGTCCATGCGGGCTCTACCCGTTGCTCTGATGATTCATGATAACTCGACGGATTGCATGGCCTTTGTGCCAGCTACGCATCATTCAAATTTCTGCCCTATCAACTTTCGATGGTAGGATAGTGGCCTACTATGGTGGTGACGGGTGACGGAGAATTAGGGTTCGATTCCGGAGAGGGAGCCTGAGAAATGGCTACCACATCCAAGGAAGGCAGTAGGCGCGCAAATTACCCAATCTTGACACGGGGAGGTAGTGACAATAAATAACAATACCGGGCTCTTCGAGTCTGGTAATTGGAATGCGTACAATCTAAATCCCTTAACGAGGATCCATTGGAGGTGCCAGCAGCCGCGGTAATTCCAGCTCCAATAGCGTATATTTAAGTTGTTGCAGTTAAAAAGCTCGTAGTTGGACTTTGGGATGGGTCGATCGGTCCGCCTCACGGTGTGTACCGGTCGTCTCGTCCCTTCTTTCGGCGATGCACTCCCGGCCTTAATTGGCCGGGTCGTTAGGAATGGCTCCATCGGTATTAACAATCTTCTAGTGGTTTTGAGCCTCTCCAAAACTCTGTGGTAACAACTTAGGCGTATGGTTGTCAAAAGTAACATTTAACTTATATAGTTGTACTTTAAAAGTGTATGATCTCATTTTTTAATATTGGGGTACTATTAGTTGTCAAATGATACTTCTTCTTCATTCTGAACATATTTTAATTGATTTTATTGAATATTGTGCGTTCTAGTACTAAAATATGTATAGAAAGGCTATATAAGGAAAAGATACAATAGGTTAGGCGTACACTCACAATCTAGGGTCCAAACCCAAACTACAATTTTTTGTATTTTTGTTCCTTATAATGGTTTGAATATGTATAATCATGCTTAAATATGCTTCTCCAAAAGTTTTAAGGCGAAATTCAAATGTTTAACTACCGAAACGGACCAAAATTTTGGTCATTTCGTGGCACCTTTTGGTTAACTGCGGTTGACGATGGTCAAAATCAAAATCTTGAACCTCACAGTCAAACCCAAGAGCTGCCTTTCCCTGTCATTATTGCTCAGGTTTTATCATGCGCCTCTAGTGTTGGTAGTCCATCCCCATTTTGTTGGGATAAGTCTGAGTTGAGTTGAGTTGGCAGTCCATGCTTGCACAAAATTTTTGCCCCCTCTTGCATCCTAGAGTGGATGCCTTTGCACATGTGGCTACTATAGGTTAAGTTTTAACTTTGCCCAGCCTCAATAAATGGGTTTTAGATTGGTTAAGTGCTATTTTTCTTGGAGCAATCTGCAAGCCATTTCCTACTCACTGTAAAGTCAAGAATCTTTTTGGAGTTACCAGGGACTGTTTGGAATGGGTTAGCTGAATGGACACTTGCATGCTACTTATGAACCGATACTCAGTCTTCCCTACAGGTTTGTACTAAGAAAAGGCTTCTGCTTGTGGGAAAATGGAACTGGAGGGTATTTGATAGAAAAGCTCATGAGTTACCAAGGATGCATTCACATGGCAACTCATATTTGTTTGATTGGACATCTGAAGGACTGAGAGCATCCTCTTGGACTTTTTTGGAGGACATTCTTTCTGAGGGATGAGATCTCTAGAACTGTACTATTGTTTTCTTTTGTGAGGCAGCATATTATAGCCATTGCAAATGTGGCAACTATGGCCCAAATTTACAGAATTTGATCCCACAAGTTTTCAACCCTAGTCATCAGTGTAATTTTAATATAGTGCTGTTGCATGAAGAATGTTGGATATATGTGCATTGCGAATATTCTAATACTTGTACTGAAACAAAAACATGACTCTTGGGCTAGGTTGTCATGATCGTTTATATACTTTTTGTTGACAATGATCAGATTCAAAAGTCAAATTTGGAGGGACTTCTTCAAAGACATGTTGAAATGGCAGCTGAAATCAAGAATCTCGACACTGACTTGCAAATGCTGGTGTATGAAAATTACAACAAGTTCATTAGTGCCACAGACACAATTAAAAGGTGAGACATTTCTCTCCTAGGTTCTGGTTCAACATTGCATATGACCTTTTATTCCTTCTTTGCTAACAGCTTCTAGTTAGTCTTATCCTTGATGCTTAAATTCTTCCTTGTTCTGTAAGAGTAGCATACGAATAGTTTCTTCTTCTTCCCTTTTACCTTTTGAATTCCCTTATTAAAAAAATCGTCTTATTTAGATGTGGATATGACTTCCTGTAAGAGTGCCTTCTTGATGCAAATCAAGATTTCACAACTTGCATACACTCATGAAGAAGTGGTGGGAAAAAAGGATCACCTGCATAAATTCAGAAGTAGTGGAATAAAAGCCATTGCGATTTCAGTTCGGACGATTACTGTGAAGGCTTCTAGTTAGCTTCGTTAACTGTTTCCAGTACTGGGATGAAATTTTAAAGGGCTTGGTTTTTCTTGATAGTGATGGCTATTCATTTAAGGCTGTTTTTGATATGCATTCTCTGAATGGATTCTGGGTTTAGAACGCATTCTGAATCGAGAAAATAGAGAAGAACCAGGTTTCAGAATGTGTTCTAGACCCACAACCTTTTCCAACAATGCATGCTAGACAACAGACTGAGTCTTTGCTTTGCACCACAAGATCTTCAACAAGGTGGAAATTCTCATATCCGTTATGTATATGTTCCTGTGTCTCGGATGAGTATAATTGTAGTTGTGTATATCGCAACAACTATAAAAAGTTTTATGTTCCTATTAGCAAAACATCCCTTTTTCTTTGGTACAGAAATTGGTGCTTTTTCTATACTTTACCTTTGTGACTTGGGGGGGGGGGTGTTTCGGGGAAGACCTATTTGGGGAACCATTCAGGGTTAGTAATGTAGGCTTGGTTGTAGCTCTCAAACACTCTCTCACAACAAACAAATAAAAGGAAAATAAGAAAACAAAAAGAGAATTCGATGGAGGGTTGAGAAGGGGGAAGAAGAACTAGTGAATGGGCATCTCGCCTTCAGGTTTAGGCATCTCACCTAGGGAATCTCACCCAACTGCATCCCACAGCACAACAGCATAAGCCGTCTTTTCTTCTGTAACTCAAATCTGTCTTCTCATTAAAATTGATAGGCTTGAAATAGCCTTACATTGCTTGGACACAAAGACATAATAAACAAAGGTAACTAATGCTGAAAATAAAACTTTCTAATTTAACTTCTAACTTGCTAACCAAGTAAGAGTAAATTAGAAACTAACAATTAACGATAAAAAGGAAACTAACTTAAGTTACAAAATAGAAACTTCTTTGAAAATAGAAGCTAATTCAAATTAGCAACTAATGAAAATAGAAACTAATGCAAAATAGAAACTATCTCTATCTTCTAAATAGGAAACAAAATAACAAAGGATATAGACTTAAAATAAGACTAACAAAACTAATGAATTAAATCCTGTTTTCCTACTTTCTACCCATATTTTAGGCCACTTTAAGTGGCCCATTACAAATAAAACCTATGGGATTAAAGGCCCAACACATACATAACCCAACCCAAGGCTTATTTGCAATAAAATAAGTTCATTAAGTGACTTATCTACATCAGTTAGATTCTAGTTTATGTGTTTAACTAGGTTTTCCTATATTGATTGTGAAATCTAGAAGAAACGTTAGAATCCAAACCCAATGGTCAAGAGCAGGAAACTTGTTCTTCCAGTTCTTTCATATGAAGAACATCGACTGTGGCCTTGGGTCTTCATTGTTGGAATTCTAATTCATAGGCTAATCTATGGTCCCCAAAAAAAAGAAAAATGCTCTTGCTTTAAAAGTTTGTACGCGTACTCAGGAATTAGGCATTTTTTTTAAGATTCTTCCACTGTAAATGACTTGGTATGGTGGTTAGATTTTGAGGAGAGATGGAAGTTCTCCTTTATTCAATAAATGAATTTTTCTCAGTATTGCTTTTTCCTTGTCTCTTGATCTTTTAATCCTCTGTCACTCTCTGATCTAATCCATTGCATGAAATCTCTTCTATTTATTTTTTTTTTTTTTTTTTTCTGGTTGTAATCCAAAACCACAGACAAGTGACCAAAACAATCGGATAGGATCCAGCACTTAACTATTTGCTTCACTTATTTACAATTAGATTTTCAACATTTTTTGGGACAATCAGATGTTTAGGATGTGTTCTCTGTATATTTTTAGTTCACATAGGCAGGTTTTTCTAATATATTAATGTGTATTTTGTCTTTGCAGGATGAAAAATAATATTGTAGGTATGGAGGTGAACATGGAGCAACTCCTTGAGAAGGTGGTTGCACAGTTTCTGTTTCACTTTTTGTTTATCGATTTAGGCAAAAGGCATAATTTTTTCTGACTTCTATTGCAGATTATGTCTGTTCAATCTAGAAGTGATAGGGTTAATACATCTCTTTTCGAAAAGAGAGAACATATAGAGAAATTGCACCGCACTAGGAACCTTCTGCGTAAAGTTCAGGTATCAAATTGAACTTCTTTGCTTCTTTTTTTTTTTTTTTTTTTTTGGGTCCCTTGGGTGACTGTTGTGTCTTTTGAGTTTTGAGTTTTGACCAAGTCGTAAATCATGTGAGGGTTTACTAGTCATGCATCAATATGGGCTATTTCTACCTACTGAAGTAGTTTAATAATACTCTGGTTTTACCATAAAGAAGGATCTTTGTTTCTTACCCTAGCTATTGCTGTAATTTGAGTATTTTCATGATTTAAACTGCAAAACTACATTGTAAGGGCTAAGAAATAGGAGTACTTAGCATCAAATCAAATGATAATTTCCCCCTTTTTCTCCTCATGTATGATTGTTTATGTAAGTTCTTGTGCATTCGACATCCATGAGTTACCACAGATTTCATCTTTTGTGGAAAAGAGCAGTTCATATACGATCTTCCTACTCGACTTGGAAAGTGTATCAAATCAGAAGCTTATGCAGATGCAGTCAAGTTTTTTACTGGAGCCATGCCAATTTTTAAGGTAGTTATCCTTGCTTTTCTTTTGCAATGAACCTTTATTTCATTTTCCCTCTTCTCTATTTGCTTCTTTTTCCGTTTCTTGGTTGAGCTGAAATGCTGATACAAAATTTTTCACTAGGTATATGGAGACTCATCATTTCAGGACTGTAAGAGAGCATCTGAAGAAGCAATGGCCATAATTATAAAAAATCTTAAGGTACACTTTCTTTTGCTTTTGAGGTATAAATAGAGTTTATATTAATACTTGCCTGGAGTAAAATACTTCTCTATTTAGTTATAAGCAATATATATATATATATAGCCATATTTTGCATGCTTAGGGCGCCTAGGTGCCCCTCCAACACCTTGGGTCGCCGTGACAACTATTGTGCAGTCATTGAAGTCCCTTGCACACAAACCATTTCTTCTGATTTACCCTCTTCTTGTCACTACATTTATTGATTATTCTAAAATTTATATTTTTCTAGCCTTGTTACGTACTCATCTAATATTCTACCCCAGCTTCTCTTATGCAATGTACATGTGTCCCTGAGATGAGGATATTGAGATGGACTAGTGGTAGAACTCAGAAGGCTAGTTTCAGGGATTAATGCTTTCATTGGAACTTATGGGCCACCAGCCATCACCCATGATCCAATCAGTTATCAGTACTTACAAAAAAAGAAAAAAGAAAGAAAAGAACAGAGGGAAAAGAAAATGAAACGCCCATTGATAAGGTAAAGAATATCTTATTGCTACTGAAATAAGACCGCATTAAGCTATTAAGAGTTAACCCATCTCTCAACATTGAATTGTTAGAACTTTTAAAAAATTAAACTGATGACATTTTTTTCTCTTTGGGAGGGTCATAGCATCCTCTTTTACACACATGGACAACACTCCAACTTATCCCAACAGAATCCATGTCAACACTGTATATGACACATAGGTATGGCCTGTATGGGTATGGGATCCACATCAAAACACTTAAATGAAAAAGTACTTGCTTTCACTTTTTTAACACAGTAACAGTGATGACTTAGACAATGGTGACTCAATTATTGCTTATAGTGTGATGTATCCAAGTAGCAGTAATTTCGTACCAGAATTCGGGCACGTATCCAAGTAGCAATAATTTCGTACCAGAATTCGGGCACATTTTTAGCTGAGTCCATGCACCATTGCACCCTAAATTTTCAGCAAGATGGATCGGTTTTCTAGACACATGTGTACTCAAACCTTGATCCAGGAAACATAGGCAGAAAATTGCCGTTTGGCAGAGGTGAAGCCAGAAAAGAAAAAGATCTTAAAAGAATATCATTTTTGCTATTTAAACCGAGAGGCATCCTTTTCCATAACTAAAGCAAGGGATTCAGAAGACTAAGGAAGCAAAAAGACATGATCAGATGTTCTCACTTTTCACTGGATGTTAAAACACTTAGAAATGATTGCTTCCTCTTCTATTCTTTTATCTTTGCACTACAGATGTTTTGTCCTCTTCATGATTACCTTGTTCCAGGATGAATTTGGTTAGGGCCTAAAGTTACTCCTGTTATCCATCAGAAACTAATTTGACCAAATCAGATAACATCCTTTGGTTCATGTAGCTTTTTGGCAGGAAATGAATTGCAAGTTAGACATCAGATTTCACCCTTTTTCTTTGTTCTTCTTTTCTTTATCCATTTATTTCTTGTGGGAGCTGAATTCTAACTTCTATTTTCAGGAGAAGCTATTTTCAGATTCTGAACCTATAGAAGCAAGGGCGGAGGCTGTAGTTTTTCTTAAGCAGTTGGACTTCCCGGTTGGTACTATTCCTTTTCTTTCATGTTTTATATTCAGCTTGTTTGAGTTGGTTACTAGGTCTATGTGCTAGTCATGCTGTGATAAACAGATACCTCACCAAGCAATGTGCTTGTATAGAAGTAGATCATATCAACTATTTTGGATGTAATACTCTGAATACATTACAAGGCAACATAATCCAGCTAATTTTCGAATTTATTGAAACAGTAGACTTCATAGTTGTCACAGCGTCTAGGTGACCCAAGGCGTCAGAGGGGGCCTGGACGCAAGGTGACACCAGCAAAGCAACCAAGGTGCTGTGACAACTATGTTCTAGTTAACTTTAGGGACTGTATGGTTTCTTCTTCTGTGTAACTGTAGGGTTTTCTTCACCCTCTTTTAGATTTCCCTCAATATGAGTCTACCTCAACTTTTGGATTTTGTAGTAATTCAGAAAGGTGGTTTGTGTGTGCCTGGTTTTGTTATTCATTGACAGGTGGATAGCTTAAAGGCAAAGCTACTTGAGAAGTTGGAACATTTCCTTGAAGATCTTCAGCTTGAATCTAGGGAAGTGGAGGCGGTTTCATGGGATTCTTATGAATCTTCTCAGCTAGGAAAGTTTTCAGATCCAATTCCATCTATGCCGGCTGAGGCCAGTGCAAAGAAGGTAGCATTTTATGTGTTCCCATAATTTTCCTTGTACATCTAAGGAACTAAATCTTATTAAAAAAGTCTTATTTATAGAAGGGGTTGTGTACATTTCCTACCTGCCTTTCCTGCATTTTCATCAATCTCCAGTAGGTTAGAAGTTTGAATTGAGGACTTGCTTCTACTGTTTTCACTTCCAAGCATCATCTGCCATTTTTCGCATTTCTTTTTCATAAGTATTAGATTTCATTAGAAGGAGAAAAGAGAAGCATTTCTTAGAGGATTTTATGTTCCTTGCTCAAATGGACTTCACTCGAAATTTTTTAATGCATTAATTTTATATTTATGGGAAGTGATGATGTCTTCCATGGTTGGTGAACTTTTAAGTTCCCCATTTGGCAAGTAATCAATAGGCATTTGGATGTGTCCACGTCATAAAGAACCCCCACCAATCTCATTGGTCAAATTTTACCCAAAATGACCATGCTAATTGGGATAAAAGTGCGTCCGAAGTGTTAGAAAAATTACAGACATGCTGCTGATCAATGTTGCCTTAGATTTGTATCAACACTCGAAAGGTTTTTTCATATTAGATTTGTGTTGTATGACCCTAATGTATCAATTATTGTGTTAGCTTTGTGTCAATCGGTCATTCCATGTTAGGTTAAATTTTTGCCGTATGACCTCTTTTAACAATATAAAAATTAAGAATCTTTAGAGATGACAATAAGAAGACTTAGAACTGCAAACTTCACGTATAGAGATGTCTAGGTCAAACCACATAGCTATGCACTTCTTCAATGTTTAAGGATTTAGTTTTTAGTGTTGAAAAATTACAGTGCCCATGTATTGGACAGTTTTCGCACCCTCAACCCTATACAACATGTTTAGTTGTTTCGAATTTCTGCCATGTAGAATTCCTTTCAACTCATACCCTCTTAATTTTGTGCCATGCCTGTGTCTTGTGATAAGTTGGCTGGTTGTGTTGGAATTTGTTATCCCCTAGGAATTATTGGCCTTCACCTTGGAGGAGACTCTTGCCCCATTAATAGATCTCAAGAAGGTTGGTCATCAGCCTTCCACATTTGAGAAGTATATGTTTCAAGTGGAGCCAAAATAATTCAAGTTTAAATATAAACTTCTGAATGTTGGTGCTTAAGCTTTTATCTGCCTTCAATGGCTAATGCTTGGCCCAAGCCCAATTACCTAGACCTGAATCAGTTTGGGCGTCTCAACTCAGAAACCTGAACCCAATGGTCCATCAGGGAGGCTAGAAGAGGAATAATCGTGGATTTACTATTAAATTCTACCTGTTCTCATGTGTAAGTGCACCATAAAACTTGTGTCTTTCAAGGAAGAGGTGACTTGGGGAGTTGGGGTTATTTTTCTTGAGTCCACTGTCCACCTATGACAATGAGACGTCAAAACTTGTCTCTTTCAAGGAAGAGGTGACTTGGGGAGTTGGGATTATTTTTCTTGAGTCCATTGTCCACCTATGACAATGAGACGTCCAGACAACCAGGAAATTTTGGTGCTCATGCCCTTGCCATGGGAAATTCCCACCTTGGAGTTCGTGTCAGTTGATGACATCAATCTAGGTACCCTAGTAATATCAAAGGAATCACACTGTCAATGATGCAGTTGGTTTTGTGAATGCTAATGCTCAGTCAGGATTCAGCAATAGGAGCGCTAGCATTGTTATGTTCACACACACACACACACACACACACACAAATTCAAATAGGTCCCACTTTTTTATGAAGTAGGGTCTCACTGTGCATTTCAGCCATCTTTTCGTGTACCGGCAATAGGGTTAGCATTTCCTAGCATTTCCCAGTCGTCGAATAGGTTGCAAACTATTATGGGGAACTCATTTAAATGTCCAGGCAGTCTCAAGGAGGTGTCTCACATGCACCAAACAGATTTGCTTCCATTTCTGCTTATCTTTTCCTTTCTTCATTTTTATTTCCTCCCTGTTTGACTGATGTTTTGTATGCTGTATGTAGGATGTTAGTGATGTTGAGCTATTGTCTTGCTTGCTGTAGGCACCTAGGAGGTGCTAGTGTGGTGATTTGTTTTAGGGTTTGTAGTCTTGTAAGTTGCGACGGTATGGTCTGGCAGTTGCTCCATCTCTCTCCCCCCTCTTGTTTTTATTAATAAGATATATTTCTGATGCTGATCCAGGAAATGGTTGGACTGAAATGATTTTGAATGATAGTTTCCTGTTTGATTCCCCCCCCCCCCCCCAACCCAACCCAACCCAACCCAACCCAACCCAACCCAACATTTATAAGAATGTTCTTTTGAAGGTTTAAGGCTAATATTTGGTGAGCATTAGTGTGGTTTGCATCAGTTTTCTGTTTAATCCAATTCCCACATGACGGAACTTTCTGTTACATGTGCTTCATGCTGCATTGGTAACTTTGCCTCCAATGGATTATTGGAGAGAAGTTGCTTGCATTACTTGTTTTCTATTATCTGGCAATGGTCTATTCATCAGATTGAGGAACATAATTCATTTATTAATTTTTTGTACTTAGGTTTCCATTCATGAGTTTGTAGAAGCTCTCCATGCTTATCGAGTAATATTTCCAAATTCGGGGACGCAATTAATTGAACTTTCACAAAATTTGGTTACCAGGTAAAAATCTCTCTTTCCACACTTCCACGAAAACTATATATAACATAAGTCGGCAATTCACCCCTTCATCTTGATATTTTCATAGATTCTAATTGGTTTCTCTTTTTGAAGGAATTTTGAAACCATTCAGCAGCATATAAAGAAAAAGATTTCTTTGGCATATCTTTTGGGAATGCTAAGTAAGTTCTTTATTTCAATTCTCTCCTTGATGGCTAAAACTCCCAATTTTAGTTCTGTGAAAAGCTATTGTTGCACTCTTTTTTTTCTTGGGCTGGGGATCGCTACCTGGTCACGTGGCCACTGCGCTAGTGCGGGGACCAACCAGTGGGGCAGGGTGGTCTTTTCACCACCCCCTTTGTCTGGGCGTAGGGGTGTGCGACCAGGTAGGGATCTTTTTTCCCTTTTTCTTTTGCTAACCATAATTTTAGACATTCATATACATAACCTATCATCGTTTGAAATTTTAACACAGCACATTTCGGTTTCAACCAAGGTTCTAGGTTTTGGCTTCACGCCTGGTTTTGACCAGGCTCAAAGCCGAAATATTTTGTGAAACCGAAAATTTAGTTGAGACCTGGAAGGTTTCGGTGGATGGTTATGGTCAAACTTGGTCCTGAAACTTGTAGGAAACTCTATATTAGGACCCTAAACATGATGTAACCCTTGGATTGTAAATAAAAACCCTAAAAAGGTAGTTTGGCTTGGGACTCTAAGTTGGTAGTGTATATATACCCTTTGTTGTATCCTTTCTAAAAATAATAATCTATTCTACACATAATTTTGTATTAGAATACACAAAATTCAATGAAAAAAAAAACTAAAATATGCATTGGCAATGAGGAGAAACCATTCAATATTACACAATGTCAAAGTGTTAAAAGTACAAGTGTTACAAGTAGTCCAGTACAATTTGAACAACCAAGGATAAAACACCCCCACGAAACCATTCCTCCAACTCGATGTCAATAACACAAAGTTCTGTGAAGGATCAAACCATTCCTCACTTTCGATGCATTCCACTATTGCCCAACAACTTATTACAGGCTTGTATGGAAGTGATTTGGCAAAAAAATCACAAAAAACCAAGTTTTTGCAGATCTTAGAGTCGAAACCAGAGAAACCAAAGAAAGGTTGAAATTTTTACCCATTCCATTTGGAAAGGGTTTGTATCAGTTTGACCACAAAACCACACATATCGTCACAATTTTCTGTTTGAAATTTTGCCAAAACAGTGAAATTTTGACCAAAACCTTGCACTTTTTACATATCGCCTAGAGTTTTGTTACGAAATCTTGCAAAACCGAAATATTTTTGCGAAATTTCGGCGAAACCTTGAACATTGGTTTCAACATTTGTTGAAATGGAATGACATTCGAATTGAGGGGTCTTCAGTGTCTCGGTTTTTTCTTTTTTCCCCCTGATAAATTGACCATATTCCAGTGCCATTTTATGATGGAATATTTCAACCCGGCCATTTTGGTGGTATATTTTGGTTTTGAGCAGGGTTGAAGTCCCAGTCGAAACTGAAATATTGAACCTTGGGCCAAATCTAGCACCAGAAAATGTATTATATGAAAAAAGTTTGAGCTGTACAGTCAACTGTTTAAGTTAGGTGACAGCAGCATTACTGTCAGAACTAATATCCTTCCACTTGCTATAAGAGAACTTCTTTATCACCCTGGTCCAGTCAAAAGAAACACTCCCACATCCAAGTATTCAGGTTAGATTTCCCTCGATATTCTGAAAGATCCTCGTGTTCCTTTCCTCGCAAACAGCAGCAAGCAGATAATGGAAGGATATCCCGTTGTGTATTTCCTCATGACCACATGTCAGACATTTCCTCTTTGCACAAATCTGCGTCCATCGTCCATGCATTCAGCTTCATAAGTCATAGTTGAAATTGTTATGTATCATTTTTTCTTTCCTTTCCTCTCCCCATGAATGCTACATTTGCAGTGCTTGACTCCAATTCAATGAAGTGATTTGGAGTCAGATGTGCAACCCTGGAAACTTAAGCTTACCTATTATTGGTTTGGAACAATTGAAAAGAAATAAGCAAGCAGATTTATATCATATATGGCTTGACAATAAATAGATACTGATTTGGACAAAAGTATCCAATGAATATAATGTGATGCACCTGGTCGCACTTCGTCGTATGAAATTTTAGTGTACCAAAGGATTCTTAAAAGGCTTACATATAGCCTGCAAGAAAATTTCAGCTATGACAATGGAATACTGGCTTAGTTCCTGAAAGTTGCCTCATGACTTCACCTAGGTTGTGTTAATATCCATTAACTATCGCCCTATGCCTCAATAAGTTTGGACTCCAACTCTGAAGTCTACTGGATATGTTAAAGAGAGAATGCATAGTTGTCATTTGATACTGGTTTTCTTTTTTTCCTTCTTTTCGATTGTATTTTTTGTTTGATGCTTTTCTAGAAGTTTGTAGAATGGAAACAAAACATGGTAATGTCCTAGTTGATTGCTAACCATTATTCATAGAAAGCTACCATAGAGCATGACATGTTACACAAAGAAAGAACTCCATGTTAACAAGCACTTGCACCCTCTAGGGAACCAATTGGATGTAGAACTCATATGGGCAGCTCCTATTAGTACAGTTTTGTAGAAGAGGGTTGGAGCATTGCTGTCCTATTCATGCATCTAAAAAGTTTTATTGGTCCACAGTTCTAGCCCTTTTCTGGTTATAATAGTCTTAAATTCAACAGCGGATCACACCATGGTACATGTGAAGTATACTCGGTGAAGTTTTCTTCTGACTATAGTTACAAATGATTTTCAAGTTTGCTTTTCTTTCTGAAGCCTGTCATTTTACATTCTCTCTCTAGCTTTTCTGATGCCTCTCTTACTGAAGAATTTAAATGCTTTCAGTCTGAGTTTAATTTCGTTGAATCCTAACATAAAGGTGTTTACTGTACAGGAGTTATTTGGACGGACGTGACAATTATGGATGAAGTATTGCCAGAGGCTGCTCTCCCCGATTTTTCCTTCCAGGTCTTCTTATCCTTCCCCATACACAAAAAAAGATTCCACTCTTTCCTAGTCTTTTTCTTGTTTATTCCATCCATAATGACGGTTGGTGAGATTCAACACATTAAGAACTAACGAACTTCATCTGGTATCAGGCTGTGCATGTTGCTATCAAGCAATATATTACCAGCACGTTTTCTTATCTCCAACTTGATGTATCAGGTGATTTTTCTAGATATGGTTTCAAAGCATGCATGCATGGTGTTATTTGAAATATGTAGAGGTTTTTCGATAGAGCTACCTACTTAAAAGGAAAGACTACACAATAATATACTGTCCAAACCACTTGAGTGTCCAAGAATGACTTTTATTCAGCTAATGTGGATACTTACTAATTTCCTTACATGATTTCCATGTATTCTTTGAATACATTCATTGTTCTGAATCTTCTGATTTAGAATTCTGTTCAAATTGGCAGAAGCCCTTACAAGAGTCCAAACTAGGCCAAATGAAGTGTTAGAGGAAGCATGTTCTCTGCAGGTCGCCTTGGAGGCCAGCAAAAAAGCAGTGATTCAGGGCAGCATGGATGTATTACTGGTAAAGAAATTATTTTTTTTTCATCTTAAATTCTTAATTTCCCCATTGCTTGATGGTTGCAGGAGTCCTTTCCACCTTTATTAACTTTCTTGTCTGAGATGATAACAAGTTAATCCTTCAGTTTCAACTAATTCTTATTAGGTAGAAAAAAAAAAAAAAAAAAAATCTAACATTTCTGAGTGTTTGTTTGGTATTCCATGTTAACTTGTGCTTGGATGTGTTTACATTTTTGTTATTATATGACATGCTTTCAAAATAAACTGCTTTTTTGCTTGCCGTCTATTTCATTGCATCTTGTTATGGAGAATCCAATTAATCTATTGAAAACAACTACAGCATATGGATTACACGAATTTCGAATGCATAGCTTTATCAGGGTTAGTGGAGCAGCGTCTATAGTAATGCTTGTATTTTGGTTACATTGTCTGTAGTAATGCTACATCTTTATTGATTTGACTTGTCTATTTCACCAAAATTAAATGTCCTGTACTCGTAAAATGACTGGATATAGTGTACTTCATGAGGAGAAAACAAATCTTTCAATGAACTGCAAGCGAGCATGAATCTTTGTAAAAACATTCTAGCTCTTGACGTATTGATGTGTGTGTAGAAGTGATCGTGGCTGACCATGTCCCTTCTATTCCTCTAAAATATGTTTTCAGTTTGAGAGCTATGACCTTATCCATGAGAGAAGATAAATGGTATCTTGACAATGCTGTCAATTCCTGCATTTGATACTTGATATTGGAGAGTTAATATCAGTGCTACTAGTCTGCTACAATATGACGGGTATAGACATTGAGCAAAGATACAAGGATTTGGCAAAATCATGCAGAAAATTATTGTTATCTGTGGTTGCTTTCATTTCTCTGAGATTTGCTGGTCAACTTAACCTTTTTATTATGCCAATCCAGAAGTCCAACGGAAGTCCTCATGTGGAAATGTTGATTGAACTTAGTGATGCTGGCCATTACGATTAGGGCCGCATAACCCTCAGTTTGAACAATGTTTGCCATTATTTCTCCCTGTCATTCCCCTTTAGACAATAGTTTCTTCAAGGTGTCCAGGGGCCTTCATTGGGTCCAAGGAGACAACACGCCTTAATTGATGTAATAACTTTGACCGCCTTGGACGCCTTGTGACAGCACGGCTTAATATTTTATCAGTTTGTTACACTTCACGAATTTACATTGATTTTTGTTTATTGCTCAATTTTTTTTATGAATATGCTTATATTATATCCTATCCTTTGTTTATTATATGTCCGTTTTCTCATATTAGGTCATTACCAGCTTAATTATATCATATTTCATTGATATAGCTTCTATGTTGCGTATGAGCATAATCATATAAATTTATCATTGTTATATTACATATACTACACACTTAGTGCGCCCTGCAATGTCTTGGGTCGCCTAGTTACCTTGAGAACCATGCTTTAGACACTCACACCCACATATGAGAGGAGAGAGAAAGGGGGGACAGAGGAGGGGAGGGAGAGATTTGCTGCTTCGATATTGGTGAACATCTGTCATTATAGTTAGTTATTTATGCATATTCTCTCATTGCTTTGTCATTTTTCTTTGCTTTATTTTGATCTGTTTTGTACATTCCAGGATTTTCGCCGGCTTCTTGATGATAACCTAGGGCTGTTGGTGAAGTTAAAAGATTTAATTATTGATTGGGTGCAAGAAGGGTTCCAAGAGTTCTTCAGGGCACTTGATGTTCACTTCCTTTCCCTGTCGGGAAGAAATAATTCAAGCAGTCAAGAACAAGGTTCAGTAGATGGATTACAGGGGGACAAGGTGCTTGCAGGACTTGTTCTTGTTCTCGCCCAACTTTCCGTTTTCATAGAACAACGTGCTATTCCTCGAATTACAGAGGTAATTATCCACCAGTTAGCTACGTGTTTTGATCTTAATGACTTCACATACCATTTTTTAGCTCTGGATCGCCAGACCCTTTTTCTCCATATTGTGAAGGACATTACATCATTATATTTATCATCTACTTTTCAGGAAATAGCTGCATCATTTTCTGGCGGTGGTGTGAGAGGCTATGAATATGGACCAGCATTTGTTCCTGGGGAAATCTGCCGAATATTTCGATCAGCTGGTGAAAAGTTTCTGCATCTTGTAAGAGTGAAAGCTTCTCTAAATTCATTATTTGTCTTTTGGAATACCTGAAACGTATGCATGGAGTATAGCTTCTTCTCTAAAGATGACACTCTGTTTATGAAAACTTTATTTTAACAACAGAGGCTTTTACCACTGTTGTAAAGAAATATTTATGAAGTCATCTTAGAACATTTGAATATATATATATATATATATATAGATTCTTCATTGTCTCTAACGTGTCTTTGATACATTACCCATGGAACAATGGAAATCGATTACCTGGCCAGAAGCTAATATTGTCGTATTTAGCAAGGACATAAGAAACCTAAATGCAAATACTGATTTTCTGCATGGTCCTCATAACACTTGGCATGAACTGGTAAAAGCAGAGTTCATTTGGATTAAGCCTCTTAATAAAGTAACAAAACCTCTTGGAGAAGCCATTTGCTAGGGTATACATGCCATGTGGACAAAACCAAGTCTCCTGTTCTCAAACAATCAATCTTATAATGTGGGGTTGGTTCCATGGAGGAAAGAAGTATCACAACATGAGACGGGAAAATGGTAGTTTTCTCACAGAGCTGTTATTAGCCTAATAGTGAACCCAAAGCTTCTGTATAGACTATGAACTTTTCCACTATTTAAGAAACTGTAATGTTTACTACGGCCTAGTTTTTTATTCCACGGTTCACTGTTTCCTTACAGAATCAGGAATGATAGTTAAATTGTTAAGAAATGATTAATCAGAAAAAATATAAGAAATGCTGCTGCATTACTGTCTCAAAAGTTTGGATGTTATGAATATTTTCCAAGTTCTTAATCTCTTGTATACTTTCCTTTGCAGTACATAAATATGAGAACCCAAAAAATATCAGTTCTTCTGAGGAAAAGGTTTATGACACCTAACTGGATCAAGGTTAGTGCTGTTAGTAATTTTTATCTCATTGAAGTTTGAGAGGGAGCAGTCTGATATCATCTGATTGAACTTATTTACAATCTTAACAGCACAAAGAACCAAGAGAAGTGCATATGTTCGTTGATCTATTTCTTCAAGAGGTATGCTCATATTCTATGTTTGTAAGATTTTTAATCTCATTCGTGAAAATCAAGATTTTGATGAGGGGGGCAAGGTTCCAACTGCAAGCCAGGTGGAAGGCATTCTCCCTGTGAACCTCTTTTTTGTGAGGTTGCAGTGTCTGCCTGTCTGGTTGGCCCCAAAATTTGTGGAAGTGTGGTCCGTGGTATTATCTAACCGTGGGTTGATTTTCATCTGAATCCGACAATGCCACATGTCAGGAGAATGCTTTAAAAATTGTTAGGAAAATGCACTTTTGTTTGATAGGTAAGGACCATTGGGAAAAAAAGTGGGAAAAATCCTCTAGATCTTGGGACATACAATTGAGATAGCCCACCAAATATGGCATGTGCTTTATCTAGGGGATTCCATATCTATCCAATGGCTGGAATAACCAATCGACCTGTCAATGAGGAAAAATGTGGCAAAAAGTGGGTCATGCAGCAGGAACCCCTTGGTTCAAAGTATGCAGGCAGAACACTTTTCCCTTCTAAAGGAAGATTATAAATTTTAGTAGATTCTTTGGTTCTTCAAATTATTCTTGTCATTTTTTGGTAACCACCTTGTAAAGATAAAAGTACTAGTTTATTGATGACATATACATTAAAAGGGCTTATGCTTTACTTCTTTGTACCTCTTTTCGGCCCTAGTTGGAAGCAATAGGCTCCGAAGTAAAGCAGATTTTACCTCAAGGTATCAGCCGTAAACACCGACGAACTGACAGCAATGGTAGCACTACTTCCTCCCGCAGCAACCCAATGCGTGAAGATAAAATGAGCCGTTCAAATACACAACGTGCCAGGAGCCAGCTTCTAGAAACGCATCTAGCAAAGTTGTTCAAGCAAAAAATGGAAATTTTCACAAAAGTTGAATATACACAGGTATTACTTCAACGGAGAAGGGATTAATCAGAAAAATGAAGAGATTTAACTGACTTTTCTTGTAACTTGCAGGAGTCCGTTATATCTACTGCAGTAAAACTATGCCTTAAGAGCTTGCAAGAATTTGTCCGGCTCCAGACTTTCAATCGGAGTGGATTCCAGCAAATACAATTGGATATCCAGTTCCTGAGGTCTCCTTTGAAAGAAATTGTCGAAGACGAAGCTGCCATTGACTTCTTGTTGGATGAGGTAAAAGAATATTGTTTTACCCTGCATAAGAATTTTCATAGTAAATAGAGGTAGGCATTGGGCTGGTTGGGCAGGCTGAGGGTGTGTAGCTGCCCTGACCCTAGCCCATCCCAAACCCAAGCAAAAATCCTTCGCCTGTGCTGACACTGGATTCTTGGGTTTGAGGAACATCTTGTGGGCCCCTTCCAATGTATGAGCAATTAACTACATCTGCTCTAGACGTTAAATGACCCCCACCACTATTGACTTGATATGTCTATGGACCATCCTGTACTTAACCACTAGGGCATCAAAACATCAAATGTGAGTGGTATACTTGGGATTTATGTAACCATCACGAAATGATAGATCTACTTGTCTCATATACATATAGAAATCTATATAGTATACAGATGGGACACTTGGGTTTTCTTGGGGTTATAGGGCTTCTACTTGGGTTCAGGTGGGGTTTTGCCTGGGTGGGGGTCATATACCATAGACTTGACCCAACTTACCAACATCCCATTTCTTTTTCTTTCTTTGAACCAGGTCCAACCTGGTGCCTGAGAAATCAAGCCTTACCTCGAGCTTTCTTCAGGTTGAGCTGAGGTTTGACTTGGTTGAGTTTGGTTAGGCCCACCTGGTGCCTTCCCTGATGGTAAAAACAAGAAAACATTTGGATAGGATGAAAGTGTGGTGATCAGTGGCTTCTAAGTAGACATGGTGCTTGTATTAGTTGTTGCCTTGTTGGTACAGAATGTAGTTGGTCCTCTAAGAGTCTATTTCTTAGAACCTAAGATGCAATCAGATTGTCCTGATCATGGGAAGTTTTTTTGGATCTATGAGGAAACTAAGAATTTTTTTGGCTCTATGAGGAAAAAAGAGCAAGACTATAAGTATATGCACCAGCTGGATGGTTAGCATCATCCATTCAAGTTGAGTTTGGAGCGAAGATCCACCGGACCATCTGATTGTGGTCCCACCCCCTGCGTATGCACTGTATACTTGGTCTTGATGAATTGTACTTGTTTATTTACAACCAATGGATTGACATCCACACCCCTATGCTGCTCATTCCCAAGAATTGAGGTTCCTTGTATTTCACTTCAACCATCGGGTTCTATTGTTGCACAGGTCGTTGTCGCAACTGCCGAGAGGTGTCTAGACCCAATTCACCTTGAACCCGCCATCTTGGACAAATTAATACAGGCAAAATTGGCTAGAAGCAGGGAGCAGAACACAAGTTCATGAATTATCAAAGGTAAAACTGGTATTGCAGTGTTTGTTTATAATTGCTTGAACTACAAACCTCTCGTAGTTCTTATCTCTTATGATCTTGATCTGACTGAGGAGCTCAATTCTGTAGTACTGAGCCCTGTACTTAACCGGAATGGATCACAGTTTTGTACATTGTTATCACATTCAATGTTGGGATTGTTGAGGATTTGTTTGTGTTCAGAAACAGTGGGCGAATGTTAGCACTGTTTAGTCGTAAGTACTCACTATTGCTGGTGTCAGGTTCTCTGTTGAGTCAGTATCCCATAGCTTAAAAACTCTAGTTTATCAAATCAGGGCTAAAGACCCAACAATAAGACCATTTTATGTATACATTTTTTATTGTTTTTGTTCAAGGTTTGTGACAAAATGTTACGTCATTTAAAATGTCTAATGGATATGGTAGATGTGAAAGGAATGTTTTATGCATGGACAAAATCACTGTATCCATTTGTTTCAACGTAAAATATTTTCTTGGAAAATGATTAGCATTATATATATATATATATATATTTTCTTCCATTTGGCCTTTTTTGATTGGACGTGACCTGGAACCACATTTTGACATGATTGAGTGAGGAAAGGAATCCAACCATATGATGGGGGTGGAGTCCCTGATGGTGCCAAGAGTACCAATGATCAAGATACTGTTGGTGTTGGTGTTTTGGGAAAACAGCATCTGTTCCAATTTTTGTAATGTATTTCAGTAAATCATTCCTCCCTCTTTCTAATCCTTGTACAATTTTTTTTTTTAAATAAATAATATTTTATGGTGAAACAACGTAGCCTCAAAAACAGATTTCAGGTGGCGGAATGTCTTGATCCACTTTGAGCTTGGTAGAAACTAGCATTTCAATTTCACGTCTTCGTTCTATGCTTTTGTAATACGCCTTCTCGTTTGCATTAATTAGGTAGGTAACTTTTACTACTTTGCTTGTATATATATATATATATATTTAATTGTGAACAGGTTGGTTATTAATCTAATTTGATCTTTTGGGTTCTAAAATGGGGGCAGATCTTAGATTCCCACAGAGCCAGACCAATGTAAACCAGATTCTGGTCTCAAAGGTCAGATCTGGATAAAGCAGTAGGCTATTTGGGATGTTAACCAGATCCTGAATGGTAGAATTTTGGAGGATCTATGGATCTGGTAGATATGGAAAAGCTGAAGTTTAAGCTTAAACATCTCCAGTTGGATCTAAATATGATTCAATAGCTATTAGGTTTCTGTGTGATCCATAACAGATCTGAGTTGGATCAGGACTTGGATATATTAAGGGCTAATCCAGTATTCCAGTGCGGATTCAGATCTGAAGAGGTCCAGCATTTTATTCCTTGGATGAACTTGGTCCAAATCTAACAATACATTTGAAGATTAAAGTTCTTTTCCATCATCTATTTTGATAAGCTTGTCAGGATGGTCTACCAATTTTTAGCCACGTAGACAGTTGATTTTGACCAACTGTTAAGAGTAATTGTACACATTATAGATTAGCATGTGTCAAATTTCATACTCAAAGTGTGTTACCATGCGTTCTTGTATTTTTGAGGTCATGCTTAATTTTGGCATTGTGCCATTGAAACATCAAACAGCGTGATACAGTGTGGTTGTATAAACTACATAATTTTTTTAACCATATTTAGTAATGATACATTTTACATGGAATTTTTTTTGTATATTATAGTTAAGGGTTTTGGATGCAAGTTTTATAACCGTGTATGGAATGATTTTGAAGTTAATGATTACATACATTTATTTTTTTAAGTACTTTCCTTTAATTCCCCTCGCAATCAAACATAGCCTTTTGTTTGACATGTCATGATTACGAGGGATTAGTCTAATTCCAATTTAAGACTGGATGCTTGCATTGTGAACTCATGGATATCTTCTCCTACACTGCACAATGTTGAGAACTCATCTTTGCACACATTTCCTATTGCATGGAAGATCATATGTGTAAAATTTTGTGGGACAAAATACATAGGCCTTAAGGTCCACTACTCACAGGTTGAGTTTCAGCCCAAATGGAATTGAGCTATTGGCAACATAGAGATTTGAGAAAATCCAAGATTATGGAAGGTGTTACATTGGCAAAATAGAGTTTTAAAAAATCCGAAATTAAATTATGGAAGGGATGTTGAAAAAATATAATGAGGATGCCAAAAGATTGTCATATCACTCATCTTCTTGGCACAATCTAGTAACCTATTCCCCTAATTATGTATATGACAAAACTTGATATCAAACCGATTAGAAACAGAATTAACCCCACATTGGATACAAGTTGAGAGTGGGGTTGTTGAGATTATTGACTGAATTCTCTCTCTCTCTTTAGTCGTATCCACATGACTGAAATGATATCAAAGAGAGATGAAAAAACTTACAAGTCCTTGGGGACCGTTACAAAGTGGGTCTTTCTTTTGGTGCAAGTGTATATTGAACTCTCTTTCAACTGAAGATGAGGGTCTGCCCACTATATACCACATATAGTGGCATGTAACCTTCCAACATAAAGTCTAGTTTCTCCATGATGATGAGGAAGAAGTGCATATGCCATTTCAAATAAGAGGTACTTGCTGCATATTTTGTTTCATTAGAAACTTTTAAACTTAAAATCACATGATGGATCTCCAGTCCCCACCCATGTTAAAAATGATTACTTTTTGCACTTTTTCTCTAGTGTTTTAAACTAGACACTCGACTCACTTACTCACTCGCCGATCCAAGTAACTTGGTGATCCAGCCTACTTAGCTAATGAGATAGTTAAGAAGATAAGATTCCTAGAAAAGTATAGTCTTCACACAAGAAACAACATTGTGCAGTTTTGATCATTAAGAAAGACAAGAGAAAAGAAGACTTCCCACCAAATAGAAGTCTAAGAGTTGAATTTTTGAGAAAATCTAAAGGTGTCCAAGAGTAGAAGAGAGTGAGAGGTGGTTGGTTTAGGCCAACCATTCTACCTTTTTGTTTTTCATGATATCAAGTTATAGTGGTTCATAGTCCCACACCGCCCAAAAAGCACAAAGTCCACTAACAAAAATGCCGCAAGGTTAGTGCAAACTTGACCTTGACAATTAGGGTCATCTCAGTATCACTAACTTCACATTCAACAGTGAACATTTGCTTAACTTCTCTCCATTTTTTCATCTCTTCATTTTGGCATTTGTGTTCTTTTGGCCTTTTGGGGGAAAGCTGATGACAAAGACTCCTTTACTTCATCTGCTGTGTCATATTCAAGGTTAGATGATTTTCTGTATTAAAAAGTTAGGGTTCCTTCTGTGACGTCTAATCATGATCTCCAATCATCTAAAGGGTGATTCGCCAGGTATCACTTAGAATACCTAAATCGGCCGAGGTCAATCCCGATTCCCTTGTACAAAAACTAGGGTTAGTGCATTAAAACATCGATTATATATTCATTCTTGGTTGATTTTTACCCAATCTGGATCGGAGTCAACTGGAACTAACCTAGATCTCAATTTTGTGTTTTTATACCATGAGCTTAATGGAGTGTGGATCAGCCTCCGTTCAAAGTTTAAAACCTTAAAATCGGGTATAAGATTAGTCTTCGAGGTTGATTCCACTTTGAGTCTTTTTTGACTTGGTCAAAATCTTAAGGATAATCTTTCACCAAAAAATCATAAAATTGTTTATTAAATGATTCGATTTTAGTTTTAAAATTGAATTCATGATTTGATTTTGGTTTTAAAGGTTTAAACCTTTGATAAATCGTTAAACCAATTAACGTATACGTAATTAGTTTAAGTCATTCAATATTAAGTTTACATACACTTTAACAAAAAAAAAAGTAAGTTTACATTAAACCAGTATTAAAAAAAGCATATAACAATAAGCAATTCAATTCAAAGTTATAGTCACTAAAAATCTTAAGGTTAAAGAAGTCGTTTGGGTAAAAAATTAGAAACATAAGAAAACCGTTTATAAATAGTTTCGATTTTAATATATGAAACCATTTATAAAATTATTCGATTTTGATTTTACCTAAATATTTTTGCACCAAATCGAATCGAACCATCTACAAGGAACCAAACCAATTAATACCCTTACAAAATCCTTAAAAAAATAAAATAGAGGTTTTTGATTAAAAAAGTCTCATAAATCTATCATCAAAAGATAAGTTTGATTGATTTTCTATATTCTTAGTGACTAAAATAAAAATAGAGTGACCAAGCAAAGGGAAGTCTTTGTGCATTCATGGTGGATCCTAAATAATTATTTTTAGAATTCGAGTTATAATCTCTAATCTCTAATCAGCCGATTTCTTCATAAAAAAGAATCACTCAATTTCAATTCGATCTTTTAAACCGTGTTTCTTTTTATTTTAATGACCTCTTTTATTATTGGCTTTGATCATGGAAAATGATTAAGACTTTTTTATTTATGGTGGTAGAAAAAGACTTAGACTTTACCATACTCAAATAGAAGAGACACTGTTAAGGTCGGGTCACTATGAGTCAATGAAGCACGTTTTTTTACTGTGGCATTTTCTTTTTCATTATAACTATACCTACTGGTCGTGAATTGATGATGATTTCTTACATTCTGATGCTTTGTTGTCAACAATGTCACATCCCAACATATTAATCACGTGTGTAAAAGTGTCAATCAATTCAACTGAAAAAAAAAACTGATGGTATCTTATCAAGTGAGAAAGAAATTAGGCATGTCGCTTACAACCGGAGCGAGAGGCCAATTGCTTGGGAAAGTGAAGCAGCACTGCAACGTGTAAACCCCCAGCTTTGGTGTTTTGGTATTAAAAATAGTGAAAAACCTCTGTTAGGAAACACTTATGCTAATTCTTTCGTTTTTTCTTTCATACTTTAGCTTGGATTGGTCCGGACTGTTTCTCTCTCCTAAGGGGGTAGCATAGTTGGTGAATAATGAACTTGAAACGAATCGTAAACTTGAACGTCTTAAGTTCAATTCCCACTAGGTACACCTTGAGCCACTCACACGGGGTGTATAGTACTTTTCACTGATTTCAGTGAAAGTTAAATGATTCTTATTCAATCCTGGTATGATGAGGTTTTCAAGCTCCTCATGCCTTGATTTGTAATAAAATTTGTTCTTACGAAAGAAAAAAATGCTCTCTCTCTCTCTCTCTCTCTAAAAACCTGAAATCAAGATTTGGATTGGTCCCAACTATTTCTGATCCAGATTAGATTGGAATTGATCAAAATCAGCCAAAACAAGCCTTAACCTTAGAATCTGGAGAAGGGTTAGCCGAGCTGGATCGGGCTATCCATTGGTTAGAAATCACTCGAAATCGACCAGAAGAACATACCCTAACTTCAAAATCCGAATAAGGGTTGTCTAAGCAGGATCAGCCTTGGTTGATTCCGATTCAATCAATTCGATTGCTATTCATAACTCTCTCCCCCTATTTTGATACATTCTTGATTCTTTACTCCTATTCAGTGGGAATAAAATAGGAGTGGAATTTTGTTTCCCAAATGTGGTCTAATATCATGTTCCCCAGAGAACAAACCAGCCCCAAATGCTCTACAAAATCGAGATAGATGGAACATGTGCCTATTCCATGACAACTCAAATTGAAATAGAGCCCTGTCAAATAAAATATTGACCTTGATAATTTTTTGATGCCTAAATAGTTAACCTCCTCCTCAAGCTCATAATGGTAACATCCTCCATCCCTGTCCTCTTCTTTTCTACTTTTTCTTTTTCTTCTTCTTCATCATAATTATTAGACAGAAAGAAGTTGATAATGACATTTTCATAAAAAAAAAAAAAAAATATGATTTATGACAATTGGTAAAAATAGTGGAAATGTATAAAATTGATGAATTGAATTTAAATTTGTACAATGGCATTTTCATAATTAATTGGTGTTGAACAAAATTGATTTTCTATCAAGTGCATATCAAACGGTGATTCTGATTCTTGTCTATTATAGAATTGATACCGGAATACTGTCACCAAATGTCTATCCTACACTCAAAAATCATGAGATCAAGAAAAATCAAACATGGCCTAATGTTAACCTAGTCAGAAACACATACCAGATGCGATTTGCCACGTCTTTCCATTTTTCCCCATTTGGTTAAATAACTTTTCTTAAGAGTTAGGTTTCCATATAGATGTGGAGATAGTTATACCCTTAACATGTCCCAGAGTACTTACTTAGTTGACCATTAGTGGGCAAATACGGTTATCGAATAATTCCATAGAACTCAAGTTGGCAACCTTTGAATTAAGACACATAGGAAGGCTTTGCTTTGTGGTGATCTACAAAGCCGTGTGTAAAAAATATTAACATATGGAAAGATTAGGGCATGACATAGTTTACCCATGTGTCAAATTTCGAAAACAATTTCAATCATTCACTTGAGTACTCGCATACTTGGCACTTTCTAACTTGATAGATGGTTAGGGTGAATTGGGGATTGTGTGGATAGGCGTACGGTCTCAGATTCGATTTCCCATTTGTGCATCTGCGATTTAAGTTGAGACGTTAGCAGTGGGTTGCTACGCTAGTCTCTCCGAAGATTAGTCGAGGTGCGCGTAAACTGGCCCAAACACCTTGGTTAAAAATAAAAATAAAAATAGAATCCTTAATCTGTACCATTACACCAATGTAGAATCGATAAATTTTTTATTACCGATATGGATTGGTTAATCTAATACTGAATCCTAAAATCATTCATTGAAGTATGAATTGAACACTAAGAGGAATAATGGAATCCAAATGAATTAATTATCCTAAGGAGGTAACCAACTTGGCAAGGGACCTTTACCTCAGGAAGCATGTGATTCTGAGTTCGACTCCTCTTACCCTCTTAGGGCCACTAACACAAGATGTTTAGTGCTCTTTATTGATTTTGGTGAAAATTGAATGGTTCTCATTTAATCTCAATATGATCCAATTTATATGAGTTTTGGGGTCAGTATGAACCTACGGGACTAATCAGGTCGAAGGCCTAGATACCTATCATTGTCAAAAAAAATAAAAAAATGTTAATGGGTTATTAATCATTTTGTACAACTTGTGTATAAGTAATACATTTAATCCCCATTCTTAAATTAATAATACATTTTAGGATTCTTTCCTGATTCAGCAAATTGTCTAAAAGATCATCATTGTACCCTCCATAGAGTTATGGAGTTACTATGAACATGTGGGATTAATCAGGCCGAAGGCCTAGATACCAGTAGTTAACAAAAAAAAAAAAAAAAAAAAAATGCTAGTGGATTATTAATCATTTTGTGATCCAAATCAACTTGTGTATAAATAATACATTTAATCTCGATTCTTAAAATAATAATACATTTTAGAATTCTTTCGTGATTCAACAAATTGTCTAAAAGATTATCATTCTACCCCCAAAAAATTGAAAATATAAATGTTTAACAGTGATTGTCACGTGTTTCTAATAAATATTCCGTCAAGTCAACCCACTATTGCTCATGATGATGCGGCCATTAACTGAAATCACTAGTTTCTTTGCACGTTTGCTAATCCCAACCTTAGAAGATTGATAAGAACAACTAAGAGCCAAAAAACTTGCACAACCAACTTCACAATGTATATGCTAAGTCAGCATTTGGGCGCATTTTCTTCTCTCTTTTTGTCCAACAAAAATGTTTGATGGAAATACTTTTTAAGTTTAGAGTTTGTTGAAAATATTACATTATATATAAATAATTAAGGGAATGAATAATTATTTTGTGTCGTAGACAAACTCAATTGATCACTTCAACAAAAACTGGTTACGTTTGTTGTAAATCATGATTTTTGCAAAACAGCCTCTAAGATAAAATAGTCTTGTTGACATTTTCTTGTAGTTATTTCAATCATTTATTGGGCTATGTTGGGACATTTGAGAGTTATGCTTAATCGAATACCAATTAAACCATGAATAGAGAAAGATGAGATCTAGATACAACAGAAGTTGGATTGTCTCTCAAAATTGTTAAAGAAATATGTTAAACTTCATCTCGATATAGAAAAAAACTAAAGAAGATATATAATTACATCTATTGGTCACTTATATGCCTAGCTATTAGAAAAGGCATAACCCTTTAACAAACATATTATAAAAAGTAACTATATAATATTAAAATGATAGTAGAAAGGGCCATTTGCTACGGTTCCGTGTAATGACCTCGAATCGAACATGTGTATTTTGATGTGAATGATTATTAGGACTTACATGTGTCATAGTCATAAGAATCATATTGGATCATGACCAATATTGATACCAGATTAATGTGATAAATTTTTTTTTTCTTTCGCTTTCTTTAATCTCTTATAAAAAATTGTGTTCATTTGGATCTAGAATCAATGTCGGTGTTTATACCAATATCATTGGTGATCGATACCATCATTGACACCGTGAACTAAATCCATGACTTGAACATCTTTCATTTAATAATTAATTTTAAGAATTTTTTTTTACCCAAATCCTAATATGTGAAAAACGAACATGTGCCTTTGAGAATAAAGAAAATCTCTCGAGAAGCATGCATGTCCATGGATATAAAATAAAACTCGTCATTATATGGAAGCACATCATCCATTGCCCAATGACGTGGCAAAAATAAAGAATATATAGAATGTGGACAAGCCGATCCAAATGTCCCAAAGCGACGTGGCAAGCATTGACGGCAAAACAGAAAAACGGAAAGTAGAAGGGATAAGGAAAGAGAATGGCAACGGTCAATTGCATTTGATAAGTCATCAGCTGATGTCATCAAAAAGAGTGAGACACGCACTATTCCACTTGTGTTTCAAGTCATTGGTGACTAAAAAGTAACTAAATCATCCGCAATCGGCAAATCTTTGTAAAAGAGAAACATGCGCTAATCACCTTTTCTTTGATTAGCGTAACCTTGATTTGTTGAATTGAAGAACATTAATCCCTTCATTACTACTCCACGTGATTAAATTAAAGATATCTTATGGATATCATACAAAAATAAAATTTTTTTTTTGGTAGAAAGATTTCATACAAAATTAAAAATACCAAGAAACACTTTTGCTTTGTTAGCCAAATTAGACAATATAAATTAATGGAGAAAGACAAATATGGGTCATAAGCCAAAAAAAAGGGCCATCTTTTGGTTAGGGTGATTTGGGGCTGATTTCTTTCAATTTTGAGTGTTCTAGATTATGAATCTTGGTGTGTAAACCCTGAGTATGAAAGGTTTTTTTAGGTTGATTTGAATGTGTTGCATGGTTTCAAACTTTAGAATTATTAAAAGGTCAAATTGGTCGATTTGGAGTCACGATCGATCTTGATTCCTCAATGCCAATTCTAGTGTTTTTTTATCGAGACTGATTCCGATCAATTTTCATATTGGTAGGGGGTTGATTAAACACCACCACTTATACAAAACTACTCTGCATCACATTGAAGAGAAGAACTATGAAGGATTGGACGAACGAGAATTTGATGGACACCTCTACCATATCTATAGAAATAGAATAGCCCATTTTATATAGAATTGTAAGGGGACTCCCTTTATTATCAATAGGAAAATAAAGAAATATTTTGACCCCCACCAATTTTATCGCATTGCCCCCACTATAGATATGTTTGATCCGGAGGTCGAGATGCATCGTCAACTTATCAAGGAAGATGCAAATCTAATGAAACAACTCCAAAGAAAATTTCATCCGACGATCATGAAGAAGATCGATAGCGGCAGTCAAAAAACTAAAGGATGTATGCTTCATCCGTGAAGAACCACATGACGAATATGAACCACTTAACCAGTTATGCCCCTTGATAACCAGAGTCTTGATAGTTAATTCTTTATATTTTGGTCAGACCGGTTCAGTCCAGGCCTGGATTTTTAATTGACAATTTGACATAGCTTAGTCATAAGATTCATAACGATAAGGACGTATCAGGAAGTGAAGCAGTGCAGATTAGATAGAGATGGAAGACGATGAAGCGTCGGCGAGTGAGTGACTTGTAAAGTACAACCAATCATGCTTTTAGTTCTTTTAAGTGCCTCGTGAGTCGTGACCTCTTTGGGGTTCATCGAGTGGGACCCAATTTAATACTCAGAAAAAGTAGGACGTGGAGAGAAGCTAGAAATGGAAATTATGACGTATGAGAATCTTCTACCTCTTTCCTCTGTTTGACGCGTGTTCATGGGTGGGTTCCATCCTCACCACCTTGGGTTTTTCTCCTGTATAGCTGAGTGGGGAATTGTAAGGAAAGCAAAGCATGCGTAGAAGGCGGCTATGGCGACGAGGCTTCCAATAAGATAGTGATGCACCCTGACGGCTCCGTGCCCTTGAAGTTAAAAAAGCGGCGGCGCCGGCGGTGGCGTCACCCAATAAAAAAATTCCATCAGTATCTGTATGACCCCTCGCGTATCTTTCATTGCCAACTTTTTCGCGTGAAGGCACCGGTGGATAATTGTTTGCAATGGTTGGGGGGTATCGGTCTTTGATTGGCCGTATAGATCTACTTGGTGTCGGCATAATCTATTTTTAAGGAAAATTAGGGGTAAAATCGTTGGATCAAGGCCAATCTATATGGGTCCTCGGGTTGATTTCATTGGAATGAGATCCTCTCAAGTGTGTCAATCTTTTCGTAGCATCTGAATGGTGAAAAGCATTTCAAATGCATGCCTAGATAATGTCAGCCATTTGATACGTATTAGAGTAATTAGTGCACTAGAGGGGATCCCACTCGATCCCCGATTTGATACCGTACAAATTAAACCATGATATTAGTCATGTGGGGATAGATAGGTTTCTTTATTTCTTTCTTTATTTTATTATTTTATTATTTTATTATTATTATTATTTTTTTATTTTTTTATTTTAAAGAAGAAGAAGAAAGGAAGGAAGAAAGAAAAATGCACTTAAGTTTGATTAGTCACATATTTCAAGGTCTAACTCAATTATGTGCATTCTTTTTTAGTAATCTCGTTTTATTAACTCTGGAACATTAGAAGATTTCTTATATCAATTAGGCCTTTCTATCTATTAGCTTAAGTTTTTGAGTTGGACATTTTAACTTGATTTAAAATAAGTAAACCCAGTGTTAATGATATATATATATATATATATATATATGGCCACCTAAGATAAACTATAAATTTTTTTTTTTTTTAAATCAGATTACTTTCGATCAAGATTGATCCCCAGTCTTGACCAATCTGACAACAATCCACCCATATGATCTTAGGGTAAAAATGTCTAAATTACAATTAAAAAAAAAAAAAGAGGGGTAAATCTGTGAGATCTAATTCAATTTCAAGTGATTCAAAAAAATATAGATCAATATCGGTTGAGATTGAGCTTGAATTTTATACCTTAACGTGTACTACTGCTCTAGGACCTTAGATGACTTCATATACCAATTTTGGGTCTCTCAACTTATTATCTTAAACTTTTGAGTTGGATACTCTTACAGTTTGGCATGTTGTCTTTTTATGTTTTAGCCAACTAGTATGCCAATGAACCCTCTTTAGTCTTTAGATTTTAGAGCTTTATTTGTATAATCGAACTCTATTTGGACTACAACTTGACAAATAGACTGAAAACCTTGAAGTCTATCTACCCAAAAGATTTGAGCCCCTCATCTACAATGTGGTAAAAGCTTGTATAAACCGCCAGTGAATAACTTAACTCTTTGCAATGTTTTTGTGCATAATCAATTCATTTACTTGCAAAATCTACTAAATAAATAAATAAATAATAAGGAGGAGAGAGAGAGAGAAAGAGAGAGAGAGAGAGAGATGTGCCGTATAAGTTTTGAGAACCTAATGAAAAGAGTCGGGTTTCATTACATATATGGTCAACACTCAACACCTATTCTTTTTTTGCTTTCAAAAATACCTCTCCAAAAAAAAAAAAAAAAGTTCAGGCATTCAAGCTTTATCTTGAATAAAAACTAACATAGGCACTTGATTTTTATCCAAATATTTGTCATTTTGTGACATGATAAAACCATAAAACAAAAATTTCCTTTTCCCTCAAAAAAATAAAAAATAAAAAATAAAAAAGCCATTAACCACTATTAAAAATTTAATTGAAGAAATATTGCCTTGCAATGACATATATAAAAAGAAAATTGAGTCATGCTATCTCTAATTGCCAACTTTGTTTACACTTTTTTTTTTCCTGAGGAAGGGGGTACCAATATGGAGATTCTTTGTCTGAAACATCCTAACTAGAAATAACCATGCCTTTTGCCTCTTGATGCCAATGAATTCGATAATTCCATGTCCTCCAGGCTATACTGATAGAACATCAGTTAAAATAACCTCCATATTTCAGGCTTTTATTTTTCTTTTAACACCTCATGGTATTAAGGGAGACTTTGCAAATTATCTGTACTTATGTGGAGTTATTGGCTTTGATTTTGACCAAATTAGTTGAATAACTTATGCCAATTTCAGATCTATCCAAATTATTGTTGAGTTGGGGTATTTCGGTATTTCCTGTTGGGAAATCCAGCTTGAACTGTGATAATCTCTCTCTCTCTCTCCATGCACTAACTTGGTGCAACTAGAGTGCAACCCAAACCTAACAAGATCCCACTCAACTTAGCCTGAAGGAGCATGTATATCTATCTATCTATCTATCTATATATATATATATATATATATATACTTACAGTCATGTGGTTATATGTTGGG
>NC_056564.1:30413812-30428048 GCF_013358625.1 Macadamia integrifolia | reverse complement strand
GGGGGGGAAGGGAAGAGATCCCAATAATTATAATTTGAAAGTACAAATTTTCTACCTAAGAATTATGGGCATTTGAATGTTTTTACAAGACATTATATTGGAAGAAGCTAAAGACAATTTTAAAAAGGGGAAAAATGTTAATAGTGTGGCCGTTCTTGATTTGACCTAACTAGGACAATAAATTTTGCGGTCGATCTCAGATTGATTGACATATATTCTTGAAGGGCAAAGGTTTTCCACAATGACAAAATAAGAAATTCACACTATTGAGAGGCCAGGAAATAGATTTGTTTAGTAATGATCTCATATTTTGTCGATGGTGAGAGGGTATGAGTGCAGGTCTCGCAACTCATTATGTGAAAGAATATAAAAAGTAATCCCCACTCTAACATTGTGGGGATTTGTTTCCCCAGATGTCAATGTTCACTGTAGGTCATCTTAAAATTGGCAATAATTGATCCCATTTTGAATTTAGGTCTTGCCATTTAATTGACACCAACCATTGTTTAATGAACTACAAAACCATAGAAGTCTTACAAGTACTACATCAGCTAAAGAGATTATTCAATCTTGTTCTGTTTTTAAGGAGTCCAAATTTGAGAGAAATAAATGGGGATGAAACATAGAAGCATAGTTAAATTTATTTTTGTGGCTATTACTTAGAGAGGATTATAAAATGAAAAACTCAACCCAAATATATTTTTGTCATATGAAAAAGTATACAAAAAGGATTAAGTTTTTCTTTCACCATAGTGATGGGAATTATAATTGAACTTTGGTTCCTCATAATTTAGTCTCACCCTCACTGTATAAAGTCAATAACACCCTTCCCCCATCCAATTACATAGTCAAATCCCATGGTTGAAGAGATTCTTTATTTACAAAAGTTGGATCTTATATAATAATTAAAACGTTCATACTTGTAACCTCTTTTCCAAGTGCCATTTGATTGTTTCGTATATTGTTTTACTTCATCTGTTTTCGTTGAAAAAATAGAACCCAAATCTAAAATCATAACTCACACTCGATATATATATATATATATATATAGGCAAAACCATCCAATCTAGGCCCAGTATGAATAATTTACATCAATATTGACCGAGATTGACATGGAAACATGTATTGATATCAATATTGATACTTAAGACCATGATTGAGTGTCAGGTGGGGAAAAGAACTAATTCAATGATAAGGATATGAAGGATGAACATGGATGAACAACAAATCAAGTTTCATTAATACTAAGTTTTCCTTCCTCGAAGAGAAGGAAGAATTGATGATGTGATTAGACTCGTGTATTATCATTAACTCTAACCCCTCTATTTTACGTTATAAAAAAAATTACGCTCCAATGGTACCAATGACTATGATTAGAGAATATTTTAGTAAGTTTTTATATCTTAACATCAGAGGAGCCCAATTGCCATCAACGGTTACAAAGTGAAATGCTTTGAAGGCCAATGCAATTTGTCATGTATGAATCATGAAAGGCTTGAGAAGGAAATTAATTATCTTTAGAAATACAGCAAAATACAACAATGCATGAGTCATTGTCATCAAATTAATACTCTCCCATGTTTGGTATTCTTAGCGGAAATTACCTGTGTTTTTAGCCCCTTACAATGGTTAAAAAAAGATATAATCCTAAATCAATAATTAACCTGCATACTCTTCACATGTAAAATGTGAGAAAAACAAACTAACCAAAACTAACCCTCTTAACTCCTTCTTAACCGCGCAATCAGAGAGAGAATCGGTACATTGATTTGAACCAATCAATTGAACCCTCAGACCAACTCGGTTGATTACTTAGCCTATCGATCGATAAATAATTGAGCATTCCTAATGCAATATAGTGGCACAATTGTCATATAATATGATCTAACTAAATGTCGTGATCGAGCAATAATTGATCATTTATAGTCTGATTAGCATTGAAACCCATTTAGCCCGATTATAGCATGTTTAAGGATCATTTATAGTTCGATAGTTGATTACTTATTTAAAGCTTGATTATAGATTACGAATTGACCAATCAAATAAAAACATGCTAATGCCTGACCTACGAGGCTAGAATGTCGAATTAACTAAACATGTGAAAATGAACTAGGACCTTAGGCCCAACCAAAATCGATAGTTGATTACTTATTTAAAGCTTGATTATAGATTGTGAATTGACCAATCAAATAAAAACATGCTAATGCCTGAGCTATGAGGCCAGAATGTCGAATTAACTAAACATGTGAAAATGAACTAGGACCTTAGGCCCAACCAAAATCATCGAATCTAACCAATAATTGCAACCCTTACTGATACCCACAGATTTATCGTATCAGTTATAGTATCAAAAGTATTAAGGTCGTGAAGGCCCGATACAAGTTATAAACCAACAATAAGTGCTTTAAGAATCGATATCGTATTGGGATCGATAATTAATAATTTTTTTATTATTTTTTAACCGATACAATAACCGTGGCTGAACCAAACCCAAAAATGGTTCAGATAAAACCATATCGGATCTATATAACCCGATTCAACCTATATGTATCAATACCTTAAACCATAAGAGCTAGACAGAAGTTTATAAAACGTGAGATAGACGTAATCTACCAAAGTATAAAAGGCATGAAAGACAAAAGGACACGTGGCAAATATTGACACCTGGAAGAGGCTGTGTGACGTAGTGGTCAAACAGGATTCTATTTGCCAATAATAAGATATGATTGGCCTGTAAAAAGAATTTCCATTAAAACGCGTCACTTCCTTAAGATGGATAAAAGATGGATTTCTCTCTCTACTCTCTCTCTCTCTCTCTCTCTCTCTCTCTCATGGTTTAAAACGTCAAACCCAAATTGGGTTTCTCTCTCTATCTCTCTCCCGCCTTCTTTCTTAATTTTCGCTCTTCTGCTACTCTGTTTTCGTTTCCGCGTCCCCTGCTTCTTTTTCTTTTTATCGAATCCTCTCTGTCTTTTGCAAACGAAACTGATCTGAAAATAACCCTTTTCTGTTTGATTAAGATACATATATAAAGCAAGAGGTGCTTGAGAATAACAAAAAAACACCATGGTTCAGGGACCTGCATCTCGGAAGATTCACTTCTCCATTGATGATAAAGATGGTCGTGATGAACTCACCACTACGGATGGCCTTCAGCTTTCTCTATTTGGTTCTGTTAACGATAAGAAAGAGATTGATAAAGGATTCGAAGTCTCTGAAACTGATTCCAAGCGTATTAAACTCATGGGTTATCTTGAAGAGGTACAGAGAGAGAGAACATATTTTCCCTTCAATGGTTCTTCCTGTGTTCTGTTCTTCTGGGTTTGATCCTTCTTCTAAAGATTTTCTAAAGAAGAGAAAAAAAAAAAAGAAGATTTATTTATATTCTTTTCTTCTTAGTTTGTGATTCTTGATTGATTAATTCTTCAATTTTTTCAGATTGGAGCAGAGAATGTATCCGAAAAATCTAGTCCTCTGGGGTTGACACTCAGGAAAACTCCATCTTTTCTAGACCTAATAGAGATGAAGCTATCTCAGGGAAGGAATCTTACTCGAAGCGACACAGAATCAGAGAAAGAGAAGAGCAGCGCAGGGAGCGAAGAGATTACGGTCCAACCTACTTTAGAGAAGTTGAAAGCTTCGAATTTCCCTGCAAATTTTCTCAGAATCGGTACCTGGGAGAGAGTTACTATATACGAAGGCGATTTGGTTGCAAAGTGTTACTATGCAAAGCGTAAACTGGTTTGGGAAGTGTTGGAGCGTGGATTAAAGAGTAAGATCGAGATTCAGTGGTCAGACATTTCTGCCATTAGAGCAACCTTCCGGAAGAACGAAGCTGACATTCTTGAAATTGAGGTTAATCTCTTGCTCTTTCTTCTTTTTTTTCTGATCCTCTGTTCCTATTTTAGATCGAAAGGTCATAATAATAACTATAAGACGGGATTTGTTTTTTTTTTTTTTAATGAACAGTTATGCCGTGCGCCAATGTTCTTCAGAGAGACGAACCCACAACCCAGAAAGCACACACTTTGGCAAACTGCGTCGGATTTCACTGGAGGTCAAGCTCCCATATACAGGTAATCTCCAAAGATACCATGGAATGTCAACATCTCTCTTTCACAAGCTTTTCCTTTTTCTCTATCCCTTTTACTGTTAACACCAATTTGAAGTAACTTAGTACTATGAAGTTTAAACCCATTGAAGTGTTTATTTATACTTTTTTTTTTTTTTTCGGAGGGTTTGGGGTGGTTGTGTGTTGGGAAAACCCATTGAAGTTAGTTGTTAATATATTGGAACCAAAATTTCCTCCTATCGGGTAGCAGGAATGCTTCTGCTACCCACAACAGCATGCGCCGAAATGGAATAATCCCTTTGGCTTATGGATTCGTAAATACCTTTTTTATTTTAGAATAATCCATTTTTTTTATGGATAAGTTTTAAATCTGTTAAATTATTGTATTTTTCAAAATACCCATGCAAGATTCTATTTCGATGCATGCTGTTGCGGGCAGTGGGAACATGAAAATTTTGAGACTATTCCACGGTTATTCAGTTTAGTTGCTCAATAATATGAAGTTTTTAACTTAAAAGTTCAACCTATTAGATGCCCAATGAAGATATCAAAGATTTCAGTGACGTTAAATATGGGATAATTCTCAACAAGAAATATATATATATATATATATATATATATGGACAGCTGAAGATAGGAACAAATGACCATGGTAGAAAAATAGTTATGTCAAACAGGATAAAGAAACATAATTGGTGATGGAAAGTAAGGATAGACAAAGAAGATTGAGGAAAGCTGACAAAGAAAGTCATTGTCTTTTTTTTTTTTTTTTCCTACTTTTTTCTTTGGGTTAAAGTGTTAAACAAGAAGGTCAACATCTACCGACTGCCGGGGCTCTCTAATAATTAATAGGGATAATGTTTCTTGCCCGGGAGCGGAGGGTGTGTTGGTGGCATCTTTTTCTCTCGTCTTGGTGCAAAGAGGTCATTTCCTATGAGGAGGAGAGAGATAGTGAACGGAAGGTATTAACGTAAAATTGACCCTTGAATAGATTACCATGCTTAAGGGTTTATAGGATATGGATTGTGTGTGTGTGTTTCTACTACCTTTAATCGAAAAATTACACTTTCCCTTATGTGATAGCAAATGTGTGCATGGGAGCCTTATGATTTTTGTGTTTTCATTTATATAAACTCATAATACTGCAACTTGGACCCTTTCTATCATTCATTTTGGTGTTTTTGCTTTCTCTCTAGGAGGCACTATGTCAAATTCCCTGAAGGAACCCTTGAGAGGCATTATGAGAAGCTCTTGCAATGTGACAACCGGTTGATGAATTTGAGCAAGAAGCCTTTCCCACCACCACACTCTCCTTACTTCTACTCAAATCTTTATGGGTACCCAGATACCTCTTTCAGTTTCAACGGCCATCGGCTACTTTCGCAGTTTCCCCATTTAAGTCTTCCAAGGCCTAATGCAATGCTTCTGCATCAACTTCAGAACTTTGATGCACTCAGACCTCCCTTCACTGTCAATGATTCAACTTCCCCCATGTCAGGTAAATTTTTACTCCTATATATATGTTCATTTTAAGCCCGTGTTTGAATTCATTCCCGGAATAGTTTTTGGGTCTAGAACGTATTATTCATTATTATTTTCTCGCTTCAGTATACTTTCTATACCCATAATTTATTCTGATAATGCATTACCAACTACAGCCTAAGTTTACTTCTTTATTGATATTGGCTTTCATGATGTGGTAATTCAGTTATGGACTTCCCTCATATCAAAGAGAATGGGATTACTTACAGTAGACAACAGCATCAAAGGGCTCCAATTTGGGTTCAAGGCATAAGCAATGGCCAAAATATCTATAGCAGAAAGGGAGAAGTTGGTGAACTACCCTCTATTCTTTCTACTAGGCAAGGTATTCCTCCCATTTCTCAACATGAAGTTTATCATCAACATATGCCTTGTGGAGGTCAATCTACGAACAACATATTACTGAGCGAGATCGCCGATCAATTGCTAAATGACCCTTTTGCGTCAGCGTTATCTGATGAGCAAAGAGTTTTAGCCAAGGTGAGGTCTATGGATAACCTCCTTGACACTTCAAAGGAATCAATTCCAACATCAGGGAATGCCGGCGGCGCAAACGTGGAGCGATCAATAGGAGGGAGTGACCTTCTATGCCCTCAGCCACTTAACTTTTTTCCTACCCAAGGTTCTAATGAAAATCAATTGATGAATCTCACAAGATGCTCATCATTTACACCCTTCTTTGTGGATCCTGCAATGGAAGATGCTGCATCTGTTGATCCTGCAAATGAAGTTAAGCAATGGTGATGGGATTTATGGGTGATGGACTTGTAAATTCATTTTGATTTTGTTTCTTTTTTTGGTTTTTAGATAGGATGCATAAGGAGTTTATGCCATTATGGTCATGGACTCATTCGAACTCACTCTCTCTCTTAGTAAATTGCTATTAAGGTCCCTTTTTCTTAGATAATATAAAAGAAAGAAAAAGAAAAGATTCTCCGATCCCAGAGTACACTAGCATCCTCTTACTATCTCTCCTTCTAATATAAAATGACTTACATACTCCGATGTATAAAATTATTCCGTCATTCTTCATTGGTGCACTTCGTATACCATTTGTTCAGAAAACTCTTATCCATATAATAAATAAGAATGTTGCAGAGATCTGTCTCGGCGAATTAAAAATATGATGGGCTTGTGTCTTAAGCACAGAGAGGATACATTGGCATTGATCCAAACCAAAAAAACCTTTCACACATGTTTTGGCTGATTGAGGCATTTATGAGGCCCAAATTCAAGAGGTTCATCATGCATGCCCTCAAGTTTTATGATAAAGTTCATGAACTGATTGAGTTAGCTCAGCTCATTGAAACCCTTCACTCCTACTTGAACATGTAGTGGAGGAGTCCACATTCTCTATAGCGAGCAATGAGGTACGATGACCATAAGATGCTTTTTGGCTCTCAACCACCCAATTTCATAGGATGCCTGTTGAATGGCCTGTTCTTTCTTGTTCGAATAGGTGGATCAATTCATTTCCTTAGCACTGTACGTACCTCATACCAATCTATTCTTTTGGCGTCTCATTTTAATCTACAATATCTAACTAAATGAGATTTCTAGCAGCTGTAGACGATTTTCACTACTCAGCTTTAGATAACGAGTGTATGTGTGATTGATAATTTAGGGCAAGAGGTGGCCCTGTATCAACACTGAGATCATTGCAATTTGTAGGGACATGAAAAGGAACTTTCGACCATTTACAATAAGGACCCCGCCCGAAGACAACTCAACGAGTCACAACTCACTCACGACTCACGACTTCACGAGTCTACCACATTCTTCCCGCCAAAAAGCATTTATCGGAGGTCACGGCCACTACATTCCCGCCAAAACGCATTCCTCTGATTGTTCTCTCTCTCTTACAGAGATGTAAGCAGAGAAGCATGAAGGATCTCGATTTGAACGCCGGCAAAGGCGAGCCTGCGATGTCACGAATCATGTATCCTTTCTTCCTTTGTAATTCTCTTTCTCAAGCCAAAGTCATTGACCTGTCGCAGTCCTTCCAAAAGATTGCCCGACGAACTTCGCCGATGCGAATGGCGAACCCAAATTCTTTATCGTAAGTCGATCCCAACTGCATCAATATCCTTGTAACTCTCTCTCTCTCTCTCTCTCTCTATCGGCCGAAATAAGAGTTCCTTGATTCCTAACAATCTTTGACTGTTCCTCAGCAAGAAGTCGACAACCGTGAAAATTCGAGCAGTTCGGAATTCATATCGATCTCGAGGATATGTTCAATGTAATCTCTCTCTCTCTCTCTCACATACCTCAATATCCTCTCCTTACAGGGCTTCTTACGTTGAGTTCGTAAAATCCTTATGATGCTACTCTTTTTCTTTCTCCTTCCTTCCCTCATAAGGACTTGGACGAGGAGTTCCTCAGATGGGTAACCGAAAATACTCGTCATATCTTGGAATTTTCACGGATTCCATTGATGAACTCATGTCAGAGTCAATTAAAGGACTGCTGGATGACGAGCATGATATCCTGATGATACAGAGGACAGGACGGGGATTGAGAATACAGATGGTTCAGATCCACTCCAGAGGATGCCGCCAGAGATTGAGCGTTGTAAGTACAAGGACAAACCCTATTGCCGCTGTCTCATTTCTTTCTTGAAGTCACTTATTATGTCGAACAAGTTGTTAGTAATTATAATATACTAGTGGCAAATTTGATAGTTCACTACTGTATAGTCTTGTAGAGTAGTTTTAGATCAGGTCAGCCATGACTGAGGAATTCTACCAAGGTGGTATTTGCTTAATTCATAAATGGAGATCACAATGGTTATTGTTTTGTTGTTAGATGCCCTCGTTGGAACCCTTCAACAGAAAAAGAGCACCGTGTCCTTCATTTGGGAGATCATTTGGTTTGATTTACGGTTATTAATTTTGTTATATCCTGACCCTAATTTTCTGTAGGAGTGTTAGTGTTTTGGCGTTCCGGCCTAGCCTCCCTAAGTTAAAGCTTCTGAAGAAAAACCATTTATCATTCAGATGTTTAGCCATTGATGCAGGTAGCAGTGTATACTTGTGAAGAACGTGGCTTTGAAATTACCTGGTATTTATTTCTAGGTGTCCTCAAGTGCATTTTAGTTATTCTTGTCAATTTTATCATTTTAGTTTTCTTTATCTCTTTCTGGTATTGACCAGGTACCCCAGGTGATGTTGTTGAATTATCATGAATTTTCTTCCTATTCCTTATACAGGATTTAGAGCAATGCAGATGCATAATTGGAGGCCATTCTGTCATTCATGTCAAGGAAAAATACGAGGACTGAAAAGGTAATTCAGTAGATAGTAAAACTAAGGCAAAGGATACAAATACATGTATTCAGGTTTATTATAATGCATGTCAGTAAATCTAGTCCAAGGGTTCAATTGGCAAACATCAAAAGACCATGTTGAGCTGGCTTATGCAAAAGGCATACAACATTACAATTCTGAAATCCACAAGTGAAAAGTCCAGCAAGTCATAGCTTGGAAACGGTGCAGTTGAGATCATAACACCTCGGTTGCATTGGTTGCTTTGTGTCCAGGCCCTGTCCAACACCTTGGGTTGCCTAGATGCCGTGACAACTATGGTTTAAATAATGTAGCACAGATGTTCTAGTCATCTATGATCTTTTTGGCATGGGCTGTTTGACTCAAGTCATACAAATATAAATTAATATATAATCATTAGGTTAAACTGCATTTATTAGGAAACATGATCATATGATGTAAAATCATAAATATTGTAAATATCCAATGATCCTTTTTTATGTTTTAATTGTTCATTGTTTCTCAAGGATTTCTGGGTTCAAAAAAGAATAATGTGTTTCAGATGCTTGCAGACATGGGTATTTGTGCTATTGATGAGTTCAACAAAGATGGAGGAATCAGATCGGACAGCAATATGTTAGGTGATGGAGCAGCAGACAGTCAGCATTGCCAATGCTGGAATGACCACATTTCTTAAGACAAGGCCTGCTGTTTTAGCTGCTGCAAACACTGCTTTGTATGGAACTTCTCTTTAACTTAAATATTCTGTCATTTTCATGCATTCATAAGATAAAATTTCCACTGCTTCTAAAAGTTGTTGGGGATTAAAGTGGTACTATTTCCTTTCCCAAGAGTAAGTTCAAGTTCTTTTTCCCTTGGATATAGACCGGCTCTTTTTATAATTGGATGGTTTCTGAAAATAAAACTAACTGCATCTAGTGTAAAGACTTCTCTTTGGTGTTGAAGGGGAAGATATGATCTATTGAGAGCTCCAGCTGAAAATATTAACTCCCTACGGCCTTCCTGTCACGTTTTGATCCCTTTTGACTATTCTGGATTGGGAAAGATATGAATAGTGACCTTATATGGTTAGCATGTCGTGTTTGGCCACCAAAACAAAGAATCTCCTGCTCTTAGGTTCACAGTGCTTGAACAATCTGTTCTTCGGTAACTCTCACTTTTCAACCTATAATTGATTTTATTTTTTCTTTTTAACCATTTCAAGTGGTTGCAATAGTCTTTTAAGTACGGTGATTGGTATATCACCTTTGCTTTTATGAAAGAAACATGGGTATATTTCTTTAGATTAGGTTATATTCCCCTGCCATTTTTTCTTTAATATCTTTTGAGGGGTCCTCTTGTAGATATGTATAAATTTTATGTTACTAAAACAATGCCGATGAAAGCAATATTTGTTTTATTACATCAGCATGGTTTCAGGGTTCAGCCCCATAAGTTACTGGATCACTGACACTAGAACATCAAGTTAATAAATTATTAGATGTAAACTTCAATTTTCTTCATATCCTATAAGGATTTTTATATACTTAATGAATTTTTATCATAGCTAGTATATTCAAATTAAAGAGACTACTGCTAATCATGTACTTGTTCATCATGTACCAATACCATTTTAATATTGTGGACATGAAAATGGATATGCATCTGTAGTTTATGCACACGTAGTGTAAAAGTGCCTACTCCTGCATGAAGCATTTAAAATTGACTTAATTTTATTTGTGGATGTCTTTTAGCTTCTCCAACTGGAAGGCTCACTTTCAAAGAATGAGTTTGATGTGAAGTCTAAAGGAGATATTTGATTTGGATTAAAATATAATCTTCCTTTTATCCAAGTTTTTATAGTACACTGTTCTTGCTCTTAAAATTTCACAATTGCTAGGGACTAGGGAGTACAATTTCGATTTGATCCTACATTTTTTTTTTTTTTTTTTTGGACATGGTTTTCTGATTGTATTTATTTTTTTTTCCCCTTGATTTTCAGGGCATATATCTCAGCTGCAAGAATAATGTCTCTGTATGTGTTTAAGGAGCTGGATGAGTACATAGTGAGTGCATACTCTAGCATTTGGCAGGATGAGACAAAGTCAAGTGCTCCTCATTCCTACCACAAATTCTACGGATATCAACTGTAATTTGTTCTTTTTCTCTTTGATAATCTGATACTTTATTAGTCATTCATGTTTCCAAATGTTTGCTATAGTAAAAGAACAAATGACATTACTAGAAGTAATTGCTGATTTAGTTGCTTGCAGAAGCAAGGCTCAGATTCCCAGAAACTGTGGCTCCAAGTGATGTGGGCGAGGCACTAAGGTTAATGCAAATGTCAAAGTTCCCACTGTATTCAGAAGATCGTCAGATATCTGGTATGGACACCATCAAAGACATCTATACAATTCTTCAAGATGAAGCTGCAAGGATGAGCCGTCTGGATGTGAACCATGCCCCTCCACTCAATTGGATCTCCAGAAAGGTTAGTTGTTTGTAAGGGGATTTAATTACAAGAAAACCAAATGAACTAGGTTGCACTTCAGTTTCCTTTTCCTCAGATAAAATTTGGTCAAATTGGCTGGTTGTAATTCTGCTTGGCTCCAAGTTACTTCTGATCACATGGTGAGTTGATAACTGCTTGCCCAGAAGACTGCTCAAGCAGATAACAACTCGCATCTGCTATATCCTTTAGTTTCTCTCCAACTCAACTCAGCCTTATCCCAACTAAATGGGGTGGGTTCCATGGATCCTTTTTTCTCAATTAGGTCTATTCAAAGCCATACCTATCACTGGTCTAAGATATGCAAGTCTTTCCTCACCATTTCTCATAGGGTAATTTTATGCCTATCCTTGGCTTCTTTAGCTCCTTCATTCTGCTTTCGAAGGCCTCCATTGCACGTCTATGGCACCTTAAACGAATTTTTTCGTAACTTATTATGTATCAAAGCTACTCCTAAACTAACTCTAATTTGCTCATTCCTTGTTTTATCTTTTTTAGTTTTACCACTCATCCATCTCAACATCCCCATTTCAGCTACACAGGTTTGTTTGTATCTTGTTTCTTCATTGCCTAACATTCAGCTCCAGGCATCGTTGTTGGTTGTTTGTCCTATAAAATTTTCTTTTGAGTTTTAAAGGGATGTGTCAATCACACAATACCCTGGACACATCCTTCCACTTCATCCAGCCTGTTCTAATTCTTTTTTTGTTTTTTCTCCTTTAGTTTTACTGTTATTAAAGTTATAAACATATACTTTGTTTTTGTTCTACTTATCTTAAAACCTTTTGATTCTAAGGTTGATCTCCATGATTCCAACTTTGATTAAGGTCATGCTTAAGGTCCAAGATGACAGTGCCAAGAATGTAAAAATAAGAAAGAACTACACCATCTGAAAATAAGAATTACAAACAAAACTAAAGGCACCAGGATTTTTCGAGTAAAGAACAAGCTTTAACCTTTTGTTTGATATCATCAGCTAATGGGTAGCCCAAACCACAACCCTAACCGACCAAAATCTGGGAGCTGGCTATTCCCCAGTAATCATGCAAATGTTGTCAAAGTGGCGAGTCAATACAAGCCATTTTGCCTCTAGGAAGCCAATTGTCTAGTCAATCCCTATCCGTTTACAAATTGATGCCAAAAAAAAAAAAAAATGTTATGGTGCTTCTTTCTCTTGTTTTATATTTTAATGAAGTGGTGGTATCCCTTATCGATTCCAATAAATACTACACCTATACTATGAAATATATGGTATTGAAATCTATCAAAACAAAAGACAAAGGAATTGTATATATTGTTGTGTCAACATAGAGAAATCCAGCAACTAAATGTTTTTGATCAATGCTGAACCAAAGATTTATTTATTTTTATTTTTTTAATTTCAAGAAAATAACAAAGTAAGAGTCCAAATGGAATAATCCCTATAAATGTATAGTTTTATTTCCTTCAATGTGTGTTACATGAAAGAATACTAAGTTATGTGATGCCTAAACATTTTAACAATATGCATGATATTTTCTTGATCATATCAGTTGGTTGTCTAGGACTGGGTCGACTAGTGGTTAACTGACTAGCTTGTAACTCCCAATTCATGATTCATCCCAAAAGTGTCCCCAATCTATGGGAGATTGTCCAGAAAAGAGTCTTGGGGATTGAATATTCATGGACTGTGTTGCATGGTGATATGGAATCTTATTTGACAATAGTACTTATTAGGAGGATAGCTACCACTACTGGTTTAATCTTTGTTCATACAAGTTTTCTGCACTCATTAAAACTTTGCTTCCTGTCTACCAATAGCAATTTCAGCATAAGCCTCTTTTGGTGGGATTGGTTATAGATTGTATTTATCAACTATGAAATTGCTGGGGTCACCATTTTTGATTGAATCAAAGAAGGTAAGGGTTTTAACAAAACAATGAACTCCAACTTCCACCTTTCCTATGTGTATTTGTAAATTCTTATGATTAAGACATTGTTCAGTCAATTGAAGTAGTGCTTAGAGGAATATACTGCTTTAAATGTGTTGCAGATCCATCCAAATTCCCTTGACATTTGCCTCATTGAAGCTTCATTCATTTTTCTCTGTAAATTATTTAACAATGCAAATCTTCTAAAGGGGACGTCATAGTGTTTAACCTCTTCCACCTTCTTTGGCTTAAGGAGGCCTAGCATTCTTGATCATGCCCTTCTAGTTCACCAGATACAATTTTCAAAGTTATCTAGTTAGAAATTAGAGTTTAGTTGATTTAGTTCATTATAAGCATCCATGCCATGAAGGGGTAGTGATCCCCTTCTGAAATTTGATTTTGGAGTTCTCTTTATTACATATAGAAACAATAAGCAGTCATTCAGTGCATCCTCCTGTACTGGATGAAAATCCTCTGTTTTTCTTATCCCTGTTTTTCTTTGTTTTGCTACCTCCAGAACATGACACATGGACAACTTTAAGACCAACGCACCGGATGTAATAATCATCACCCAACCTTGACCGTTGATGTTAATAATTGTCCACGTGTCGTTTTCTGGAGGTAGCAAAACAAGGAAAAACAGGGATGAGAAAAACAGAGGATTTTTTTCCTCCTGTACTTGGGGGCTCAAAAGTGAAACAATCATCTCAATGGCTGAACCTTTTTTTCTCTAGAACCATCATGTTTGAAACCAGGGGTTGGTGTTAGAACCCTTTTCAAGTCAATATCAGGCTCCAGTGGTAGCAATCACATCAGGAACAAACCTTCAGAATCATTTTCATGGTTTTGTCCTCTCATAACCTATATAGGCTGAAACTTATGCGGAATATCCCTTTAATGACTAGTAATAACACTGTAGGCAATGTAGAATCCATTAGTG
>NC_056564.1:30413658-30413792 GCF_013358625.1 Macadamia integrifolia | reverse complement strand
TTTTTTTTTTTTTTTTTTTTTTTTTTTTTTTTTGGGGGGGGAGAGTAGGTTGGCGTTGAATTTACATTATCTAGATTCTCTTGGTTGCAATTTTTCTTTTAGATGGAGTACGCTATAGAAGGGGGGGGGGGGGG
>NC_056564.1:30369403-30412393 GCF_013358625.1 Macadamia integrifolia | reverse complement strand
TAACATATATATATATATATATATATATATATATATATATATATATATTTATTTATTTATTTATTCCTCACTAATTCATTTCTTTTCTTCTCATTCCTAGATTCATTTTTCTTTTCATTTCATTTCTTTTATTCTCTTGGCTACCAACACAGCCTAGAAGAAAAATCCCTATTTTATTTTACATTTTATTGTCATTTTAATTAAGAAATTATCTAAATTTAAGTGTATTTAAAACTTGATGCCTTCTTTTAATTGTTCATTCTTTTATTCATAAAAACTCTTTTAGTCAAGGTATAAAAGGGTGTTCAGGAAAAACTTTGAAAGTGACTTTTCATGTCATTATCAAAACGGTCATTCTTACATGTTTTTTTGAATAATATATATATATATATATATATGAAAAGACAATATTTGCCTTCATTGGAGATATTTGATAATATTTTTTGGGAAAATAATGGGTTATTTTAGGTTCTTAGTCTATTATTCGAATAAACCTAGATTGTGGTCCAATCAATATTCACGGATAGTAGATTAACTCATCATGCCTCATTTGATTATTATTTTTTAGGAAAAAGAAAGCTATTTAACAGTGTCCCTTGTGCCCTCTCACATGGGATAATAAAATTACCACTTTGCCCCTCACCTTGGATGCACTGTGCTTATGCTCCCATTGGCCCTATGTTGGTGTAAGAGCCACATAGCCTCATAGTAAATCCCTTCCCTTACTTTTTTTATTTTATTTATTTGTATATACCCTTCCATGTTAAGAAGATTACTACATATGTTTTCATGGGAGAGTATTCTTTGAGTTGGCAAGAGGAATCAGCCAATGAAAAAGGCCGGAGATAATTCCTCAATTAAATGGTGGAGAGGGGAAAGTGTCAGGGGGAGAAAAATGTATACTTAAGAATCTTTTCTCATATTTTGATGGTAAAAGATTCTTATACTACATTTATATAGATTCCTTTAAACCTTTCTTGTATTAAATAGTTGGACCCACACTGGCACTCTTTATTATTTTGACCCCGTGGGCCCAAATGAACTCCATATGGATGATACTATTTTTCAATTCCTTCTTATACTATCTTTAGTGGAATGAATATCTTCCCCATATTTTGTTCAGGGATTCATCCTTCATCTTTTTTTAATTCTTTTACTAGTGTTTGTATGACTCTGACCATATCACTATTGTACTGTTCAGTCAAATTTTTTTTCTCCTGGGTAGAACTGTTCATGCAAATGTTGAAGAAAAGGGTTAGAGGTTCGTAGCCGTTATATTTAAAAATTTTGGAGGGTACACTTCAACTCTTAAGAAGGTTTTCAGCATGTGCATGACACTGTTTCCTTCACAACTATCCCTGTTTGTCCCACCTTTTTTTTTATAAAAAATATCTTAAATATTTTCCCTGAAAAAAGAAAAAAATATAGTAAAGGTCTTAATATGGTGCCTAAATCGGTCTCAATTGATGCTAATACTGATACCAATTGATCATATCGGCCTGGATTGGACCCATTTTTCACGTCATATACCTTATCTAACGTTGATATCATTGGTACAATATACAGATATGGCCGATCTGATACAGATACCGATACACTAAGGTGTGTTATTTTATAATATATATATTTATATTGTTAAAATAATAGTGGTTATTACCCTTTTACCTAATAAGCACAAATTAATTATATTGTTTTTATTTCTTCTAATTTCTATCATAAAAGGCTTTCTAAGAGCAATGGTATAAAGGTTTTAAAACGCTTCAACAGTCTCTCGCCTTCTCTCTCTGCACAGAAAAACCAAAAACGAAAGAAAGGAATAGAGGAAAACAAAGAGAACCAGAGCTCGTTCGCTCGCTTGCTTTCTCTTTCCGTCAACCTTAATTTATCGCTCCCGACGCATCCAACCATTGCTGATTAATTTGTCGCGGAACTGCAATCCGTTGATCCTCTCAAAACGTCACCTGCCAATTCATCCATCGAACGCGGGGTTTCTTAGACTCCCTGAAAGAGCTCGCTCCTTGGTCTCGGAACCGACTCCATTGAAGGTATTTCTGTTTCAATTGGAGAAGAAACTCAATTTGATATCTTAGGTAGGGTCTTCGCACATTTGGGAATGGATCTCGGATTCTCTCGCTGTCGCTTTTCTTCAAATGTCTGATGAGTTTATTCTTCTCGTAACTGGGTTGGATTAAGGGCTTGAAATTGGGTTCGTGTTGTGGCTGAGTAAAGCAGTATGGACTCGGGTATGTTAGGGTTTTGGAAGCGTAGAGACGAGTTCCAGGTTTCGGGCAATTACCCATCTGGTTAGCGTACTGGGAACATCACAAGGTTTGAATCGCATGTAGACATTATTTTTCCTTTACTGTTTTCTCTTCTCTCTTACTTGTGGTTGAATTTTTTAAGTTCTGTGAAAATAAAGTTGTCAGTTGTCTCACTATAGTTCTGTTTGGGGCACAATTGTATATTCGTGTATGGTTGCATGAATTGTTAATGCATCTTGTTAATTACTTTTATTTTTTTGGGTGAATAAAATATTCATTACCAAGGAATAAAGAAAGGATATACAGGATCCCAAGAAAGAAAAGAGAAAAGGGGAGAGGAAAAAGAAGGGGGGGCTGCAAGATGGAGGCTGCAAGATGGAGGAGAGAAGGACCAAGAGACGGCAATAAGCCTGTTCCTAGGAGGATCCCTAACATGATGGTGGGTGAGCATGGCTAGTTTGGAGCTAATGTTAAAGAAGATGGCTTTCCAAATCTTATCAAAAGATCGGGAGTTGGATGTCCATCTATGAAAGATTATGCTCCATCCAGGGCAAACCATCCAATTGTGGGTGATGGAAGTCCAAAAGGGGCAATGTCTCATATAAAATAACCTCCGAACGTCATGTCAACCCAAGTCCATTCTCTCTGAAGCAAAATAACCAGCCTCTTGGAAGGTTAGCTGAAGCAAAGAATATGCTTCTAGATAGAGGAAGCAAAAAGATAGGAGAAAAGAAAGATTGGTTAACATCCTTAGTATCATTCAAGCATTGGCAATAGGCAGAAGGAACCTGAATGTGTCTATAAATAAGGAAGGATTGAGTAGGAAGACAATTAGAGAGCATGCCAAGTGGTGAAAGAATGACGAGGGATGTGGCATTTGAATCAGACAAATTTACTCTAAAGGACTAAGGCTCTCCTCAGTTTAACAAGGTCCCAAGAAAAGGAAGAACTAAAGGATCTAGAGGACCCATATGACTCTGTCCCCTTTGCCACCATGGCTAGCGGAGAGGGGGGATGGATGACGGAGGACACCATACAACATTGGAGATGATGGATGCAACATGGGCGTCTATGAGGGAGACTAGAGGAGTAGATTGTTCTCGCACCAACCATAAAAAGGAGGACCCTTGAAAGATGTCAAGAGTCGAGCTAAAGGGAATTTGTCAAATTGTCTCCTAAGGAAGAGGCTTTAAGCATAGTAGGTCTAGCAAGGAGGATATTATGGCAGACTCAAGAAGAGTCAATAGCGGGGGAGACAATCCAAAGAGAGTCTTTCCAGAGGAGGGAGGAATAGACCCAAGAGATCCAAATATTGTTCTTGTTGGAAACAAGCTTCTAAATAAGCTTAAGAATGGCGGCATCATTGACATCTTTAGCTCGATGCAATTCAAAACCACCTTTAGATTTAGGAGTGCAAATAGAAGCCCAATGGAGGGGATAAAGGAATGTAGCAGAACTTAACCCTTTCCAGAGAAAGATGTAGAGGATAGATTCGATAGCTTTGATGGTGGCTTGGGAGATCACAAAGACGCCAGACTAATAGAGATAGCAGGATTGGAGTACAGATCTGACAAGCTCATGGCGCCAGCATAGGAAAGGAGCTTACCTTTCTAGAGTAGAAGCTTTTTGCCTTTTTCTTCATGAGATCGAACATAGGGAGTGTAATGGTGGGCATTCAATCTACCAGAGATGAGGGGGAGGCCAAGATACTTGACTAGAAGGGAACCAAGGGAAAAACCTATAAGCTGAAGGTAATGGGCTTTGGTAGCATCAGAGAATCCAACGAGGAAGAGATGACATTTCAAGAGGTTAATACGGAGATTGGAGATTGTTTTGAAGAGATGCAGAGAGGACATGATGAACACAATAGAAAGGGGAGTCTGCTTTGAAGAAAATCATCAGGTCATCAGTAAAGGCAAGATGGGTGACCTTAAGGGGTTTGCATTTGGGGAGGGGGGAGGTGAGATGAAGATAGATGTTAGATTGGATGGATTTGGATAGGATCTCAAGGGCAAGAGAGAAGATAAAAGGGGAGAGGGGACAACCATGACGGATGCCCACTGAGGAGGAGATGTATTTGGCTAGGCAGCCTGGGCTGCCATTAACAAGGACAAAGAGGCAGGTGGAAGAAATGTAGGAGAGTATCCATGGACAAAAACAGGGGAAAAGACATCTGAAGCAAAACTTTGGATATGAAGTCCCATTTGATAGAGTGTTTTGTGGATGGTCAATTTTGAGAAGGGTAGCAAGGGAGTGGGATTTCCTATTGAATCCTCTAACAATTTCATGGCACACAAGGATATTGCTTTTAATTGTTCAGATTTGGCTCCTTAGGATTGGAATTGTCAGTTTGGGTGTATTTCCTCTCAATATTGCGAAGGGTAATGGGGATTTAGGGTATTGTTTAAAGACTTGTGTGGTTGGTCACTGATTTCTTTAGGTTCCATAATTCTCTAAGATTTTCTAATAGTTCAATGCTCCTGTTAGTTGTTTAAGATTTCACCTGGAGCTGAGATTGTTCATCACTAGTTTGATATTCAAAGGACTCTAGCATGGTCTACTGGAGGATGCAAGGACCTTGTCATGACTCAATTGAGGGGTATTTAGAAACTACTCTGATGAGGGAGAGATGGGGAGGAAAATGCATTGGCTGCCCTTCATTCGTTTCATTAAACTTAAGAACTTTCTTGAACTTTAACTTGAAGACATCCGTGGGATTTTCCCATGGCTCATTAGTGAGGGTTCTATTGTGTGGTTGATGAAGAAATCTAAAATGTACGGGGAACAGCATCACATGCTATCTGTTTAGAGTACCACCCTACCATAATGCCACATAATTCTTTGCAGTCTCTGTAATCTTTAGGCATAATTGTTGGGTCATGATTGTTGTTAGTCTGCTAGACAAAGGCCAAGGCACCGAAGGCAAGTGTCATATCTCGGAAAATTATTCCCCATTTCTCATGCTGATTTCAGTTTTAGGTATGTTTTCTCATTATTTTTCTTATTTCCCCCCTTATTTCCCTTTTCGTACCCTTAGTTTCTCCCCTTGTCTGGGTGCCTAGACATGTAAGGTGACTAGTTGCTTTAGACTTGTTTGGGCATGTTTTTATGAGGGAAGGTCGCTTTAGGGCAGTTGTGGAAGTGGACTCAGATTGTGATTTGATGGATTTGACCATGGTGCGTTACTTATATTAGAGTGATTTGGCTCTTGGCTGTTGAAATGCAAGTTTGGATGGAGGCTTATGATTGCTAATGAGGTATCTGATGATGAGGCAAAACGGTAGTGATGCCAAAATTATGTTTTGTGAATGATACACCATTTTGGTCTGCTATTTTGCCTTTATATGCAGGTCTATGAGTTTCATGTAGACTCTGGTCCTGTTGTTGTCTTTATGTTTTCAGATCAGTAGACTGTAATGAATGCTTCCTTTTATAATAATTTGTTACTTGTAAAAAAAAGCTTAAGTCAACCTATCATAGGTGAAGTTTTAAGTGAACTCTTTCGAACCTGAGGGTTTGGTGCCAGAGAATGTTAGCACCTTATTTGACTAGCCGATCTCAGGCTAGAAGTAGCCCACATAATGTCACTTAGTAGGCCTACAAATCTCAGGAGTCAATCCAGTGGCTGAGGTTGAATTTTGGGAGAGATTATGGTAGAAATCATTTGGAGGAGTATCCATGGTATAAACTTGAATAATTTGCTATTCACAAAAACATTTTGAACTCATAAAAAGTAATAATTTCAATGAGAAAGTTACTGCAGTTATATTGGTCTAACTATTAAAGGTTGGCCATGATCAAATGGCCGAAAACAAAATTTAACTAGGGCAGCAGAATGCATAAGTTGAGAGGTACAGAAGCATATTTTGTCTGTTATCTCTCTTTTCAATTAGAAGTAAGCATATATTTTGCAAGTGATATTGCTATTTCAAGGGGAGTGGGATGGTGGAGATCTTAGATCAAGAGTGTTTCATGTAAATTTTTTTAGTTTGAGTCTTGGTTGAGATAGTTTATAAGGGGGGGCTCAGTTGCAACTCTAGCTAGGATTTTTTGATTTTCTGATATTTGAGGGGTGTGGCTGTGTTTGTATTGATGCAGATATTCAGATAACCTATATAACCCTTGGAATTCAGGTCAAGTGGGTTTTTTTGGGCTTGAAACTAATTCTATGTTTACCCAGTGGAAACACTAGCAATGGTTTTCTGATTTTTCTGACATTCTTTAGGGCATGGGTGGGCCAGTTTGTGGGTTTGGTATTCTTGCATATCACCTATCAAATCTTATGGGAGAACTGTGGCCAAAATACTGGCACGGTATGAGTCCATGATGGGATTTCTATTTTTCAGGAGCTTTTTTACTTTTGCATGGAACATTGCCTTTTTGTAAGTGAGATGTTTCTTTTAGCATGAAGATAGGAACCCTTGTTTGAAGCATAGTTGTCACAGCGTCTAGGCAACCCTAGGCATTGGAGGGGCCTGGATGCAAGGCCACACCAAGAAGGCGCCCAGGCACAAGGCACCTGGATACCTAGGTGCTGCCGAGACAACTATGGTATGAAGCCATGTATTATCTTTTAATATTGTTTCCTTGTCTTCTTATCTTTAATTTCAACTAGAAACTCTTGCTGTAATATTTTTCCGTGTAATTCCTTTCATGCATCCAAACTTAGATGTAGTTTTAAATTTCTCAAAATATGACCTTCCGAACACTTCAAACTAAAATCCAAACTAAAACCTGATATATTGGATTCGCTGTCTGTTACTCATGAAAGTCACAATTATATGCTCTTTCTGTTTCTCCTGGTTTTACATGGAACAACTCTTATTCTTTTTCTCCCCCCTCTCCAATGATTGGCAGGCTTTGGAAAAATCATGGCTCTCCAAAAAAGTGTCCCAGCTGGTGATGCCATTCCTTCTCTTAATATGCCACCTTCAAAATTTTCAAATAAGGTGCATGAGAAGGCTCCATATCCAGAGGAAGAAGGAGCTGCATGTCCTCCTGCGGAAGCTGATGTAGATATTGACCTCAGAGAAGTTTACTTTCTGATTATGCATTTTCTATCTGCTGGGCCATGTCATAGAACTTATGGACAGTTTTGGAATGAGCTCCTGGAACATCAACTTCTACCTAGAAGATATCATGCTTGGTATTCAAGGAGTGGGGTACGCAGTGGGGATGAAAATGATAGTGGGCTGTCCTTCCCCTTGAGTTACAATAAATTGGTAGAGAGGTACATCAATTTTTCAGAGTTTGTTTGTCTGGTTTTGCTTTTGTTGATATTTTGAATCTCTATCTGCTGTTAGTTTATTCTAACTAATTGACTACTGGGATTCTTTTCTGCCGTTCTGAAATGCACCTCGATACTTGCTATAATAAAGAGATTAAGAAGTGCTTCAGGATCAATAGGCTTCTTGTTGGTTATGGGCCTACTTGCTAAGCTGATAATGTAAAACTTTAAGAAAGAATAAAATATTTCCCACCAAGTACAGTTGAGTGTCCCTCTTCAACATGGTACCAAGATAGAATCAAACTCCCTGTAGCTCAAGGTACAGAATGATCCAGTTGGTAAGCACAGAAAGATGGCCACACAATTTTGCATCTAATCCATGAAAGTAAATCAGACCTAAATATTTTATAAAGGATTGTTAGCAAATTTCCAAATGAAGTTGAAAAGACAAATCCTTGGTTGTATTGGACTGCAGTACTAACAAAAAGATCAAGTCTTCGACATTATTCCTTCTCCTAAATCACACCCAATGAGAAATATGAATGGTATGAACTGAAGACGGCGTCATAGTGTGATATTACTGAAAACAGTCTTCTTCAATTTCCAGGCTTTTATATCTTCAAGTAAATGGGCCAGAGTTATCTCCAGTCATTGATATTTCTCCAAATGGGAAGGGTCCAGATCACTTAATTTGTAGATAAATGTAGTAGCTAGCATGGGTATCCTTGTTTCAAGCAAGAAAAGATAAATCAGTTTGTGCCATTGTAGGCATTTCTGAGTTCTGAGCACCTACTGTATTTCAAGAAGAGAGTTTGTCTATTGCCGATGGCTCTCAACTGACAAGTAACAAAACAACCGAGTGAACCCAATGGCCCAGCTTACTATGATGACAAAGCATGTTTCAATTTTTGACATTACTAAAGTTGTGTCCTCTGACTAAAAATCCCAAGTTAAGAATTTCTACTCTTTTTTTTTTTTTTTTTTTTTTTTTTACTTGACTAGAAAAGGCTCACGACCTAACTAATTTAGGAAAAAAAAATTGAAAGAACTACTACCATAAAGAGAAACTTAATTTTGCAATTGTAGAAGGCAAATCCCTATGTCAAGGCTTCTGCATGCACCTCCCCTTTCATAGAACCACCAACAAACAAACATGGTGCATCCCCTTGTGTGGATCTCAAATTTGTTTCGTGGTCATTTTTTCTGGAGAATAAGTAATCGGATTTATTGAGTGGTTTCTTTTATTGTGTTCTTAGGTATCCCCACATTGAAAAGGATCATTTGGTGAAGCTTCTAAAGCAACTGATATTGAATACGGCCCCACCATTGAATGGTATGGTTGGAGGAAACACACCAAATGCAGCTGATGTTCCAACAATCTTAGGATCTGGTTCCTTCTCACTTCTGGAATGTATGTGATATATAGGTCATTGTTTTTTGGATGAATTATAGGTTATTTAATATACTTTTTGCATGTTTTATTGTGGTGGCAGAAATTATAATTTGTAAAATATACAAGTCAATTGCTTCACTTCTGATTGGAGAACCTGGTTTCATCATTGCATTGAGTTTCTTGCATAGTTGTCCAGGTGACTAGGTGACCTAAGATATTGGGAGGGATTCCTAGGCGTGCAGTATATGAATCTGTAATATGGAAATGATAATTTATATAATTATGCTTATATGCAATATAGAAGCAATATCAATGTAATATGATATAATTATGCTAGTAATGCCCTAATATGAGAAAAACAGAATAAAAGGGCATACCCAGTGCATAAGGCTCTGCTGCCACTGTGGGGTCTGAGGAGGGTCATAATATATGCAGCCTTAACCCCCCCTTTTTCCTGGAGAGGCTGTTTCCCAACTTGAACTCATGACCACTAGGTCTCAATGGAGTAACCTTACCATGGCACTGATGTCTGGCCTATGAAAAAGGCATATAATAAACAAAATATAGGATATAATATAAGCATATTCATCAGAAAAACTAAGCAGTAAACATAAATTGATGTAAACTCGTGAAATGTCAACAAGGGGTGTTGTCTCTTTGGACCCAAGAAAGCGCCTGGATACCTAGGCGACACCTTGACAACTATGGTTTCTTGTACACTTTATGTTTCTCTACTCAGATCTGTTTACTGATAAATGTCATTTGGTATCCACCTATTTCTGATGCTTCGACTCTCTTTGTGCAGCTGATAGGAACAAAGATAAGAAAGTCAACCACATGCCTAGCTACTTGCGTTGGCCTCACATGCAGGCTGATCAGGTGCGTGGTCTAAGTTTGAGGGAAATTGGAGGTGGTTTCACGAAACATCATCGTGCTCCATCCATTCGTGCAGCTTGTTATGCTATTGCTAAACCATCAACAATGGTGCAAAAGATGCAAAATATAAAGAAGCTAAGGGGACATCGTGATGCTGTCTATTGTGGTACTATTTGCTATTTCTGACTTCAAATTTGCAAATTTCAACTGGATTCTGGAACAGCCACTCCATAAATGTTGATGACCAGTTGTATGCTTTGGTGCATTCACGTGGGTTTTGGAACTTTCAAATACAGAAGACCAAAAGAGAGTATTTTTTTCTGTGAGAAAGTTTTCTTTCACCCACGCTGAAGGATTCACCCTCATATCTAAGGTCGTCATTACTTCCCCCTATATGTTGTAGGACCAAAATGCTGTTCACTGTTCCCTGACACCTTGGCTTACCATGCCGCCTTAACAACTATCTTTGGCTACCTTCCAAGGAGTTGATCTTCTTAGACAACTTTTAAGCACTTCTGCTCTACTAAGCCCCACAAGATCTACTCTAACCACAACACCTCTTTGATATTAGCATCCTGGCCTCCGTGATACTGTTGCTCACTCAGATCCTTTTCAAATTTTAATCAGATGTAGTGATTTGCAGATTGATGGTGATCAAGAATCTCTCTCCCCTGTCCAATCTCTATCCTGTTATTACTTAGGTCCAATGACTTGCACTAGCCAGATCATACAAATCAATTGATGGATCTGCAAGTGATGGGCCAATTTAAGGATTAGATGCAGAAGATTCTAATCTGACAACTAGATATGGGCCAGTTCTGAATCTAGCCATAATGTTTCATATTTAAAATAAAATTATCATAGCTCAGTAAGTATTTTCCAGAATAAAATAAGGAATTAGACAATCTGATTTATAGAAATCAATTTAGAAAGAAGGGAGATAGTGAGGACATCTCACAAGTGGAGAAAATAGGGAGCAACATGGTGCGATGGGAGGGAGAGAAAAAAAAAGTGAGGGAACAAGATTAAATCTCTCCTAAAAAATACGGTTTGAACTTTGAAGTTAAAACAAATTGATACAAGAGAAGAAAACAAAGGGAGAAAACTTCATACTGTGGGGAACAATAGATGAGACACAGACAGTAATGAGAGGAGAGATCAGAGAGAGAAAGAAATAAGAAATCTCTTACCGTCGTGATTACCTAACAAAACTAATCCATTCCAAAAAACCATAAATAGACTTCACTAAGGACTCTTTAACTTTCCTAATAGGTTTATTTAGACTCCAACTACGACAAACTAACCTACAAAAAGAAGACTACAAACATCCTGTGATCAGCTAAAAAAACCCCAATAAATGAGATCCCCACAATCTTCCACATATGTAATCCCATTTACAGAATTTAGACCCTAAATATGGGTTTAATAAAAAGGCCCATTGCATTAATAAACTCAAAGATAAAACCCCAAGGTCCATAAAACCCATCCGCAGGCTGAAAGACCTAGGCTCAATTGAACAATCTTAACTGCTTCAGCAGATGGGGTCTATATCCTATGGTCTCTTCCATTGTCAGTTACCTATTTTAGTAATAGTGGTTTCTTCTGTCACTTCTTCCCATTTACATTGATTTTAGTAGAAATCTGTCTAGCAGGAAACATAGTGCCTTTTACAATCTCGATCTGTTAGTGATTCCTCATTCCAGTAACATGGTCAATTGGTACCCAGACAGAGGAACCTATCTATGACTATGGTTAAGTGAGTGGATGGATCATGTGGGATTTTGAAGAATTTGTCATGTGTCTTATTTTCAAGGTGGCAATGGAGAGCAGCATGCTTTTGAGCGGACAAGTGACTTGGAACTGGGTAGCTATGCAATCCATGCTTAATACTTTTTTCCATTGAAGATGCATGGAGATGTATGCGTTTTATTGACCCAGAAACTCCCAGTCTGTGATTTTCACTTCTACAACCGCACCAAACATCACACCCACCCGCCCCCCCCCATTCCTGAAAAGAAATATTGACTTGATTTCTCATCTCTCAGTCAACAATGAAGATTTTTAAGCAAAGCAGGGAAGGTACTGATTACACTAACAATTCCAGCCGTAAACACTTGCTTGTCTGGTGATTGATACAGTGTTATTTGTCTGTATCATGGTCCTATGATTCAAAATCAGGCCTTGATTTACCAATTATAAACACCCACATCTGGATCTTATGGACTTCAGTTGCTGTTACAATTCTAGTTTCTTTATGTTCTGCACTGTGAGCTTGGATGTTTGTCAAACCTTATGACGAATCATGCCTAGCATCCATTTCTGAACTACGTCATTTTCTCTGCTGTAGTTTCTGGTAGTGTTTCTATCAATATTCTTTGATTTTTTCTCAGTTAATGTACTTTTCTTTTTAGTATGAATCTTGGCAAGTGGCATTGAATTGGTCAATTTAGAACCATTTGCAATCATTTTTTGGTCCCTAATAGATTTTCTTGATGGAAAATTCTGTAGCCACATTCGATTGCACTGGGAGATATGTGATTACAGGTTCTGATGATCGCCTTGTAAAAATTTGGTCAATGGAAACTGCATTTTGCTTGGCCAGCTGCCGTGGGCATGAAGTGAGTTTTAGAAGGTCTAATGGTCTATGTTTTACACGTGAACACATAGTTTGTCTTGGTTCCATTTTTTAGTATACTTACATTTTATGTATTTATGCTTCTATAGGGGGACATAACTGACTTGGCTGTCAGTTCAAACAATGCTTTGGTGGCATCCTCGTCAAATGACTTTGTCATTCGAGTTGTAAGATTTTTGTTACCTTTAGTTGACTGAACGTTTTCAGTCAAATCACTTTGTCATTCTATTTTTATTGGTTTTGATGGTTAATCAGTTTCTTGTGGTCTGCTGCAGTGGCGTTTGCCAGATGGGCTTCCAATTTCGGTTTTGCGGGGGCATACTGGAGCTGTTACTACTATTGCATTTAGTCCAAGGCCTAGCTCTGTTTACCAGCTTTTATCGTGAGCCACTTTCTTTGGGTGTACTTGCTTGTGGTTGCTATTTGTAGAACCCTATTTGGTCCTCTTTCTGCTTTAGGCCCTTAAATAATCTGAATACTTTCCCTATAAATTTTATTAATTTTAATATTGGAAGACTGCTTATTTGTCTTAGGGTTGTTCATTGTATGTTCTATTACTCCTCTTTTACTGCTGTTAATTGTATCCTTTGATGGGGAATGTGAAATAGGGACATCAGCTGCAGACTGAGCTTGTGAACTTTGCTTTCACAGAGCTTTTTGTTGAATTATTAGACTAATCATCTTATATCAGTGGCAAAGTCGGGAATGCTTTTTTCCCTTTGGGGTTTTATTATCAAATTTAATTTGTATTTATGGGTTCTTACTGGTTTACCTGCATGTCAATTCTTGCCTTTTATTTTGGAAACCTTACTTTGTCCCTGAGCATATCCATTTTTATGATGTCTCCTTTATTTTAAAATCTAATTTGTATTTATGTTTTCTTACTGAATTACTGACATGTCAGTTCTTGCCTTAACCTTACTTTGTCCCTGAGCTAATATCCATTGTTATGATCTCTCCTATATGTATCTACATTCCTTTTGGCAAAACTTGCTGGATAATCTTTAGAAAAGGAGAAATCTTGACACTGTAATGTTGGTAATACATTCCCCACTCTTTTATGTTTATTTCAAATTTATTTGTAATTTTGGTTTCCCCTGAATTTTCTGCATGCCTATTCTTCCGTATTGTTTTGAAAACAAATATTATTTCCATAAGGTATATCCGTTCTTACAATTTCTCCTATTTGATTAAAATTTTTATTCAAGATACCCTAGTTTAATTACTAGATGCCTTTCACATTTTTATCTTCCTCGGCTTGGAAGAAGCCAACCGAGTTTCCTTGCATCCTTTGTGTAATAACCTGAAAATCTTAAATCCTATTTTCTTCCGTGAGGATCCATAATGAAATATAATCCAATGTCTTTGCATTAAAATAATAATCCCCAATTACAACAACAGTGACAACAAACTCAGTCTTATCCCAACTATGGGGTCGGCTACAAGGATCCATGCAAAACAAAGTAGGGGAAAATGGAGAAATTAAGAAAATAGGAAATGATAAGAGGAATGACAAGGAGATGAGTGAGTAAGAGGAAAGATGCACAATCCAGCATGACAGGAGAAACTGAGCTAAATGGGGTTGGCTACTTGGATCCTTGCCCTCAAATAGGTTTTATCCGAGGTCATACTTGGGACAAGACCTGGACTATGCATCTCATTCCTCACAACTTATCATATAGTCATTTTAGGCTTGCCCTTGAATCTTTTAGCTCCTTAAATTGTTATCATATTACTCTTTACTGGGGCATCCCCGGGCCTCCGTTGAACATGACCATACCACCTCAAACGATTTTCTCAAATTTCTCATTAACTGTGGCCACTCCCAAATCAGTTCTAATACGACCATTCCTTACTTTATCCCTCTTAGTTTTGTTGCACATCCATCTCAACATCCTCGTCTCTGCAACAGTCAACTTATCTATATTACACTTCTTGACTGCCCATTATTCCGCCCATACATCATAGCCAGTCTTACAACTATCTTGTAGAATTTTCCTTTAATCTTTACAAGAATATGCCAATCACACAACAGATGCACCTCTCCACTTCGTCCATCCTACTTTAATTCTCTGTGAAACATCATCCTTTATGTCACATTTTTTATTTATGGTTGATCCCAGATTTTGAAAATAATCATTTTGCGATGTCTCTATCTCCTCAATTCTGATTGTGTCATTATCCCTCATGGTGTGGCTAATGTTGCATATCATATACTCTATGTTTGATCTACTAATCCTAAAACCTCTTGATTCCAGGGATGATCTCCATAGATCTAAGTATCTAACTTAGCGTTAATCTTTGCTTTGTCTTGTCCACCAAAACGATATCATCTGTGAAAAGGATACACCAAGGGGCCTCGTCTTGAATGTTCTTGGTTAAATCATCCATGATAAATGGAAACAATTAAGGGCTTAAGGCTGATCCTTGATGCAACCCAATTGTGATAGGGAATTCCTTCCTTGACCTCCCACAGATTTCACACAAGTCACCATGCCCTCATACATATCTTTAATTATATCCACATATTTACTCGACACCCCTCTCTCACAAGATCATGTTGGATCAAGTTTCTAGGAACTTTGTCATATGCTTTTTCCAGGTCAAAATCTGCCCAATTTGAAATTGAGTTCTATTTTTTAGATGGATAGAATATTCAATCAAAATTTGGAAGGTTTCTAACCATCGGATTGCTTTATCTAAAAAAAGAAAAAATTTGTAGCATATGATCTTCTAGAAACAAAGGTTCTAGTTGCAGAAAATTCCAGATTAGAACTTACTTGTTAATGGCAATTTGAACTTGAAGAATCAGGAATTCAGTAGTATATCAGCATCTTCAGAACAAGTACAACAGAAATAACACCTGGGCTTCACATTGCAAGGTGGTTTGATTGGATCAAACACCAATCTCTTTGATCAAACACAGGGGTTTCTTCATCAAACATAAGATCTTCAAACATGAAGATGCAAGCAAAAGCTCCAATTTCTTTACTAAATTCGTGTACAATGCTAGGCCCACTAACAAACTTATGTGGAAGACTCAAAAATTGACTCAAAACATGGCTGGATTTATAGATTCCAAATCCAGCCTAACTGAAACACTTAATAATGCAATCTTCGAAGAGAAGTTCCAACTCCTGCTCCTTTGACAAGATTTGCAATGCTATTTACTTTGATGTTAGCTCTAAGTTAGCCATGCTCCCCCATTCTATTGTAAGGGATTCCCCAAGGAATGTGCTCTCTGTTGTGTCCTGGGGTCTGCCCCTTTCTCTTTTATAGTCTCTTGTCACGTCTTAGTAAGAGGGTTTGGCTGTTTTGTTTCATTTATAGCTTGTTTTGCCCCTCTCCTTTGGGCCCTCGTATATTCTCTCTTTCTCTTTGGTAATGAATTCATTGTGCACTGTTACCAAATGAACATGGGCTTTTAACCTTGGTGCGCGGAGCAGACCTCTACTTCAAAAACTCAAAAAATTGGCCATACATAAATCATTAAGTTTGATATTCTGTTTCTTCTTGTGGTGCATGTACTCATATTGTTGTGCTTTTGTAGTGTAGTTCATTCATATGTTCACCTCTTTGTTGTTAGTCCATCTTGTTGTGTGCTGTAATTTACTCTAAACTGTTTCGTTTTTCCTTTTTAGGTCATCAGATGATGGTACATGTCGGATATGGGATGCTAGAAACTCTAACTTCAGTCCACGAGTTTACATTCCAAGGCCTGTGGATGTCACAGCTGGTAGTTTCTGTCATCCATTTTCTGTTTATCTTGGTTGACTGGGGCTTTGTCTGATTGGAGCTTTTGTGGGATTATGAAACTTGTGGCAGGAAAGACCAATGGTCCCTCTTCAAGTGTTGGTCCTCAGAGCCATCAAATACTTTGTTGTGCATTTAATGCTAATGGGATTGTTTTTGTCACTGGGAGCTCAGACACTTTAGCCCGGGTACATCTAGGAATTTTTTTACGTAGTGTTTGCATGCTCTACTTCATTTTCAAGTCCATTCCTAAAATGAATTTAGCTGTAATTCTATATGCTTTGTTACCAAGGATCAATTACTTGCAGGTGTGGAATGCTTGTAAATCAAACACAGAAGACTCAGATCAACCAAATCATGAGATGGATGTGCTATCTGGCCATGAAAATGATGTGAACTATGTGCAATTCAGGCAAGTTTGTTCTGGGTTATGGACAGCTATTTAGTGTGATATTTTACCTCCTGATCCTTGTTGCCATGTCCCCATGCAGTGGTTGTGCTGTGCCATCAAGATCTTCTACAATTGATGCTTTGAAGGAGGAGAATGTTCCAAAGTTTAAGAATTCCTGGTGCAATATTTTTCTATTTCTATCTTAAGTAGCTTAGTCCATTTGTATTTTTCTCAGCTGCTTCAATTCTTGTATTTATGCAGAATCAGCATTGCCTACTGTGTTATTGACATTATATTGGCTAAAGTGCTGAAGTTCTCTGTAATAATGCCTTTCTAGGTTTACTCATGACAACATAGTCACCTGTTCTCGCGATGGAAGTGCTATCATTTGGATTCCAAGATCACGTAGATCTCATGTGAGCTCTTATTTCAGACTAGATTTTCTTAATATGATTTTTGTTGGATACATATTTGCAGTGCCTTTTCTCATTCAGTTTTGTGTCTTGAACTGAGTTAGATGTGTATAATATGATGCTGGTTTTACCTGTCCTGGTTGCAGGGAAAAGTTGGACGCTGGACACGGGCATATCACCTGAAGGTTCCACCCCCACCAATGCCTCCTCAGCCTCCTCGTGGAGGCCCACGTCAGAGATTACTTCCAACTCCTCGTGGTGTTAATATGATTGTCTGGAGCCTGGATAACCGTTTTGTGCTTGCTGCCATTATGGGTGAGTCATTCATTGTTGGCAAGGTTCAAGATTTCAGACCGAAATATTTTGACCAAAATCGAAATTTCAGTCGAAATCTGTACAATTTCAGCTACAAGTTTCATTGAAAGGTTTTGAGACCCAAGTGAACAAATCAGGTTCTTCTATAACTTCTAGGAAATCCTGTTTTAGGCCTTCTAAACATAGTACCCTTAGATTTTAAATAATCACACTCAAAATGGTAGTTTGACTTGTGAGAGCCTAGTTTGCTAGTATATGTTGTACGCTGCTGTATGCTTTCTCTAATATGGCCTTTTTCACACAAAGTTTAATACTAGAACATATGTGATTCAGTTAAAACAACTTAAATACGAATTAAGAATGAATAGACATAAAATTATAAAAAAACATTTCATAAATCATAATTATACATGGTTCATTACAAAGAGTTAAAGATATGGGAGTCAAGAATACAATCAAGTCACCCCTAATGCCCATCCTAAAGTCCTAGTATCACATTAGGTTCCGGCAGGATCGAAACCACTAGAATGTTGTTGCTACTATCTGCAAAGAGTTAAAGATATGGGAGTCAGAATACAATCAAGTTACCCCTAACGCCCATCCTAGAGTCCTAGAACCACATTTGGTTCAGGGCAGGATCAAAACCACTAGTATGTTGTTGCTACTGTCACCTAAAGCAAGTTATCCTCCTATTGTATCGTAAAAGCTGGCCATTTCGTAGTATGGCCTATAAATGGAATAGTCAACATAATGGAGGTACCCTAACCTAGGGTGTAAGTTTCTAAACCATGACGAACTTGATTGAGAGCCACTACTACTGGATGATGCCTACGGAACCAGCATCGGCATGTATGGTTGGGGGCCAGGAACGAGAAGATGTCCACCAATGATGATCCAGGGTGTGACTGACCCTCATACTCAAAGGGTAGTGATACGAAGAGCTTAATTTTATATAGCCACCATACCTAGCATAGTCAGAAGTGGTTCTCCTTGTTAAGGTTCGAGGTTTTGGGTTTTTACCAAGTTTCGGTCCTGGCCAAAATCGAATCTTCCTAGGTTTCTTGAAACTTGGGATTTTTCTGAGCCAAAATCGAAACATAGGTTTTGAGGCCTAGAAAATGGTATTTTGACCTTTGTTTGTGTGTTTCCTACTTTTACCATTTTAAACCTATTCCATGATTTAGTCTCACAAAAAACCACCTAGAATGATACTTGTGGTTTGGACTTTGGACCCAAGTTTGCAAGTGTATGCTTATGTTGTTGTACACTAACCCTATTGTAAACACTGACTACATATAATTTAGTTGCTGAAAATGTAAATATGCGTAGATCAGGTCCTCCTAAGTAACATATAAAAAATTTACATTATTCTACTCTATTTACAAGTATATCCTATAAAAAAAAATTATTTTTGGGGAAGTTGGGACTTACCTTTTTGGTCCAAGTTGTCTTTCTTATGTAGATGAAGCAAGATCCATTCTTAGATTCAACTTTGTTAGGCAAAAAATAGAAATCTCCACTGTTTCCCCAAGTTTCCCACTCCTAGGAGAAAAAACTAAGAAGAGAGTGTCAAATTCTGCTAAAGAAGGCTTGAGTTTCCTTTCAAACTAACTTATATAGGACCTGGTAGTCTGGTACACCCAAAGGGTCGAACCAGTTGGTTTGGTCAAAATTTCCCATGTTTCGACAGAAGGCTTGAGTTTCTTTTCAAACTAACTTATATAGGATCTGGTTCACCCAAAGGGTCGAACCAATTGGTTTGGTCAAAATTTCCCATGTTTCGGTTGAAACATGGGAAATTTCGTCGAATTTGGTCGAATCATATCAAGTCACAGGACATTGTTTCGACCCTTGGGATACGGTCGAAAGACAGAGTTCTCGAACCATGTCTTGAAGGCTCTAATCCACAAGCTACATATAATGGAAGATTTCATTGGCTCACCTTTGAATGCAACTTATATGTATCCGATTACATAGTTTGTGCCCAGTTGTTCTAATAGTCCGTTATAGCCCCACCTATGAGCCTCATTGTCAACATACTAGAGGTATCCCAACCTAGGGAATGGCTCACTAAGACTGGAATTAGGTGGGGTAGGCACAAATGGTTGGGCCGAATATAAAAAGATGTTGTCAATGAAAGATGACCTAGCACCTAATCCACCCCATACTCAATGTTGGGGCTAGAGGTAGAAGATCCACTATAGCCACCCTTGTAGCCACCATACCCTCCAAATGCAGAACCCGTGCTCTTAAAGGATGGTCCACCAGCATATTTACCATACCCAACATGTGATGCTGAGCCAAAATTTCTATGTATTAATTCTTCCAAAAATCAGATTTGGAAAAAATTACCTACAAGCTCCAATCATGTAAATAAAAGTTGTAGAATGGTTAAATGAGTAGACTAATGCAAAAGAAAAAGTGGGGGGGGGGGAGAAGTCATGTGATTAGGCAAAAAATTGCATGTTCTTGCCAATCCTAAGGAGTAGTATTGAAACCTACAAAAGAAAGAGGTCTCGGCCGAAACTTGTATATATATGACATGTTTTGATAGAAACATGTGAATTATATATATGGTTCGACCATGTTTTGGTCGAAACCCGTCCAAACAAGATCGAAACTTGAACCAAATCAATATCGCCCCTTGGTTTCGTTTTGGTTGGTGACATAACTGATACATCTTGGCCGAAACTTAAAACCATGTTCCTTGTGGCATATAATGGTGCATGCCACCACCCCCAATGCATACTACTCTCCTCCAGACTCAGGCATTGGAGAATGTCAATCAAGCTCGTAACATCATTGTCCATGTACTCTATGCTATTATCTCCTTAGGTGGTGGCAAGGCTCGAAATCTCGTTTTGTTTCAGTGTTTGGTGGGTTCAGTAACTGAAGTTTCGTTTCGTTTCTTTTGCCGAAATTTCGGCCGAAATGGTGTATTTTTTTTGTTTGTTTCGGTGGCCAAACAACCATATTTTGAACTGAAACTTGGTGGGTAACTTATTTTAAGGTTAATAAACATGCTTAGAACAACAAAATGCAAAAATATTAGGACATGACATTGTTTTAGAGATGCACCTTTGTTTGGTAGCAACCGTCAAACTGTTGTAAAAATTTTACTTGGTTTTGGAGAAAGAACTTTACCTTTCCTAAGCTTTGAATGTGTAGATCTTTTAGGAATCCAATGGAAGTCAAAATGTGTGATGATGTGGCTAATTAGAGGCTTGTTGGAGATTTGGAGTGTTTTTCCTTCAAAATATGCAAATGGAACCGAAACCACCAAAACAGGCGAGACAGAGTCAAAATTTTGACCAAAATACCGAAATTTCGATTGAGATATGATATTTATAACACATGGAATGTACCGAGATGACCGAGATACTGAAACGATACTGAAATTTTGGCCGAAATACCGAAATTTTGACCGAATTTTTGTACAAATGTTATTTCGTATGTAATTTTGTTTTGGCAAAAAAAAAAAAAAAACACCAAAATTCTGAAATTTCGCCGAGATTTCGAACTATGGTTGGTGGTATGAATAGGCAAGGTGGCTTCTTGAGTACCCTGCATGTGTGGGGGCATGTGTACCATAGTTAGCATCTCGTGGGATGGTCGAATTGACTCTCGCATGTGAGTAGATCAACTCCAGTTAGTGGTATCTCTTGTGCATCCCAGAAATTTATCAACATCGTCATCATTATCATCATCATCATCATCATCACCAACAACAGATGGGGATGATGTGCAAGTGTGGCCACTAGAATGCAACTAGTCGATGTCCTCCTCATCATCACCAGCTTGTGACTCAAAAGATCAGAGTGTTTGTGAATGAACTCGGTCCTCTTGAGATGTTATAAACTCATCTACATCTATGACTAACTATCTTGGGGTTGAACCTACCCCTAGACCGATCCATGACAGGGTCATCTTGACCCCTCACCCACTCCCATAATGGATTCTTATCATTTGACTCCACCTGGAAAATGTTGGCAAGCTCGATTGGATCTTTGTCACCCTCCATGCCTATGCTTATGTGTTGCATCTTCATACTCAAGTTATAATGCACATACCAGGGGCGCCAATTCCAAGATTGACTGAGCTTGACCAGGAAAACCCAAGACCGGCTTGTTTATTAAACGTGTATGGCTTGAGCCTGGACTGAATAATTGTTGGTCGTTCATGATGCAAGGCTAGATCAACTGTCACCTAACTAGGACCAACCGATTAATAGCCCAACTTAGCCTGACATGTTTTAAAGCTTGCTTAAAAGCTAGTTAGAGCCTGTCTAGCTTGATTAAAGATCGATACCCAACTGATGTTTATAAATGGGACCATGTATAGCCTATGAGGACCTATTACTTAAACGGGCCGGTCATGGTGCGAGGTCCTAAAGTGGGGAAGACCGATTAGGCCTGACTAATTGACACCCTTAGCACATACACCAATTGCTCCAATCTTGCGTGACGCAATCGGTTCCGCCTCTTGGAGTGAATGAGTGAGAATGTACTCCAATTGCGCTCGCATTTGGATGTAAAACATGTTTGCAATTTATTGTTATCTTTCTCAAATTAAGTGCATCACTCCCATAGATTAGCTTCCATTCACTTGCATTAGAATACTAAGATTATATTCATGTTAAAATATTGTAATTTGTATATATGTATATGATTTGAATGGAGACAAAATGACAAATAATGTAGTGGGCCTATCGGGAGTTGTGGTTTCTTGACTAGACTTTGTGCCTACTTGACCAAAAGTCCCAAAAGTTTCCCTGAAGGTCTATCTATGCTAATTTCAAACATTGGTAATGTCTGTATTAATACAAATTTGAGTAACTACATTCCTTAAAAATTCTGAACAGACTACCAAGTCTTACCTCCTAATCGCACCTCAACTATATAGTTGGATTTGGCTCCAACTTGGCCACCACATTTTCGGTTACATTTATTAGTGATTAATCCATCACAAGTCGATGCTAGTATTGGTACTTGGGATTGAGATAATTTGCTGATAATGATATAAAGAACTTGTCAAGGTTAGGAGGATGTAAATGAAATGTAAATTAACTTAAGCACCTTAAAATAAAAATATAAAACTCACCAGCCCTATGCAGTGGATGCATTCAGTGCTTTTCCATCGATCTTGAACAATCTCCAGGTAAACCCTCCCACCACATGGAAGGACTGCTGTCACTCGCTACTTCATCATCTTTATGGTTGCATATAGGTGTGGCAAGGTATACTTCTTCTCAGAGTCGACCATCCTCAATACCTTTACCACTAGCTCCAGTATAAGAAATAAGAACAACTTTCTTCAGGTATTGCTAAAACTGATCACTAAACATGTCTGAGGTCCATGCTTACTTCAAAGCATTGGTTTAGTTGGAGGAAGTTGGGTTCGGCTCAGGATTGGTCTGAGGTCCACATGGTGGGAGGGCTTACCACCTTCCACGTGGTAAGCCCTCCCACCATGTGGAAGGATTGCTCTCACTCATTCCTTCATCATCTTTATGGTTGCATATTGGTGTGGCAAGGTATGCTTCTTCTCAAAGTCGACTATCCTCAATACCATTACCAGTAGCTCCAGTATAAGAAACAAGAACAACTTTCTTCAGGTATTGCCAAAACTGATCACTAGATATGGTTGTCTATGCTGCCCTACCCTATGCCGAACCCAACTTCCTCCAGCTAAACCAATCCTTAGAAGCAAACATGGACCTCAGACCAATCCTCAAAGCTCTTTAATGCAATGTAGCTGGTGGCAAATTGGGTAATGCCAGGCTTCACCAAATCTTCACCGCACTTCTCCCTCAATAGTTGTAAAGCATATCTATAGTTGTAGAAAAATGTGGTCACTTGTTTGGCCTGCTCAACCACACCCACTCTATGGATCTCTTCCCCGTGTCTTTTAGCATGAGGTCAATGCAGTGGGCTACACAATGTGTCTAAAAGAGGCGGTACCTGCTGTTGTACATCTTTTAGCAACTTATAAATATATCTTGCATCATTTTTCTCCTTGGATGCATTTATAGACTTCAGAAAGATAGTCCTACCAACACAATAGACCATGAAGTTGATGATGGATTGTCTAGTGAGTCCAATCCCACCATCTCACATCACAATCATTCTAGTTCTCCCATGTCCCCTTCAATGTATCAATATACACTTCCAGCTCATTCTTTTGTTGGGGGGAAAATAGACATTAAATAATTCATATCCAGTGGGCCCCTTGACTCTTGGGCTACTCTTCCCGACAGTGTCAAGCATGCCCTAGTAGTATGGTCCCTCATTGGCATTAGTTGGGACGCTTTGATAGAAGAAAAACTTTGAAACGACCTCGTCCACTTTACCTTTCAAATCAGAGTACACTTACTTAAGTTTTCTCTATATGGTATACTGTCCTAAATATGGCAGGATCTTGCTGAAGGACCTCAATGGGATCATCAGGATCATCGTCTAGAAGTGGTGGTGGGGCTGCCCTCAAACTCTGTGGTCTCTCTAAAGGTAACTTGCCTTGCCATTGGCACATTGCTTCTTCCTCCTCTCCCCTGCCTCTAGTACAATTGCACTAGAGCCAGAGGAACCAGCTCCTTTCCCCATCTGTGCAGCCCTAACCCTCTCCACTTGATGTGCGACTTGGCCCATTGCCTAAGCTTGCTGTATCTCTCTTCTCTGCCTTTGTCTCCACATCAACAGACATATAAGCACTATTAGAATCATCTGAGTCAGTCCTTGCTGCTAGTGGGCACCTCTCTAGCACTACCTCAACAAACTCCTCTTTTGCCTTTTGTACAATGTCTAGGCAAACCAAGGCGTTGGAGGGAGCTTGGACGCAAGGTGACCAAATCCTGCCTAGGTGACCAAGGTAACACTAGTTGTCAAGGGGCCAAGATGCCAAGGTGGTCACCTAGGCAACACCTTTACAACTACGATCCCTTGCTTTTCAAGCTCACTTCGTGCTACTCCTTTCATGTGGATAGGCATTGCCTTCTATACCTCAATAGGGATCCTAGAACGAGCTTCGAGTTCTTTAACCATGGTCTCTCTCCAACATGATTGAGATGACACTTCATAAAAAGAATCAGGTTCTTTTATAGAGAAGAGAGGAATCTAAGATATACTTGGACATGACGAGAGAGATGAGAGGAGTGGTGTACCTCGAGCATGTTGTTTGGAACTGGATCATGGCTCGAGTCTGGAGCACAGTTAGTAAGTTTGGGAACGACAATATTATGAGTACGGATACGTATGACAATTTAATGGACTAGACGACACTAGTACTTTTTAAAAAATCCGGTATAATAAAACCCGTACGACAATGATATGTATGTGTTTAATATGAACACTTTGTAAACAAAAATGTGGATGTATATTTGCTATGTAGAACATATTTTATTGGGATTTTATGCCCAACAGAGTTTAAATTGGCCTTTTTGTGATTGTTTGAATTAATATTCAAGGTAAAGCAATGTTGTATAGAAAGAGTATTTCTACACAGCGACATAGGAAAATCCAAACCAACCCAAATGATCTGAAGAAAAAAAAAAGTATCAATGCATTGATTACTCAATATGTGGCTATCTATAATGGCCTAGGCTATAGAAGGGGCTTTTTCTTACCCCCCCCCCCACCAAAAAAAAAAATAGAAGAGACCTTTTTATTGGTTAACTAATGTACAAGATGGACCCTATCTTTATCAATTAAAGGTTTTACGTTCTTATTTTTCTCCAACGAGTTTCTAATTTCGTCCAGAGGTAGGTATTATACATACCCCACACACTCTCTCTCTCTCTCTCTCTCTCTCTCTCTCTCTCTCTCTCTCTCTCTCTCTCTCTCTCTCTCTCTCTCTCTCTCGCTCGCTCTCTCTCCACTGTGTCTCTTCGTCTATCCCGCGACTACCTCCTTCTACCGAAAGGTTTAAAGCTTGCTTCTTCGTTCTTGAGTTTGCTAGATTGATAAAAGTACAGTGTCCAGGGCAAGGGCTCCCTTTTCTCTCATGGTGGCTCTCTAGAGAAGAGCTGTTGCAATCGTCGATGGGAAGAAAAAACAAAGGAGAGGAAGGGATTTCTATACATACCTTTTTTTCTCACATAAGACATAGACCCACTTGAACCTCGACTTATATTTTTTCTATGGGAGTAGTACTGGCAGCGGGGTTTTATGCAATCAATGGGGTTTTCTAAAATCATTGGGAAGAGCAAGGGTCTAGGGTTCCAACTTGGTACTTCCAAGTCCATGATTTGGTATTCTGAAGGGTGACTCGAAAGGGTTAGGGATTTTGGGGGTTCGGGTTCCTTGCAGGAAGATAGAGTTTCAATTTAAAAAAAAGTACTATATGCATAGTTGACAAGGCGTCGGCTAGGCGTCCAAGCGGTTTGCCTAGGGCCAAGGTGATAGTCGCCTTGTGTTTTGGCACTTATTTATGCCAAATATCATTTAAGTAAGATATTATTCATAAATAAGCAAATACCTCCTATTTGAATCCAATAAAAATAGTTTAAAAAGCAAATTCCAAAAGAATAAAAAGTCAACCCCCCAGTCTAAGAACAAAAACTGGATTTTGGTTATAGGGGCGATTTTCAACTTTTAAATGCTGTGATTTTTCTCAATTATGAAAATTTTATAAATTCTATCATGTTAAAACATTGCTAAAAACCAAAAATCTGGCAAAATAGTCTTTTGTTTTGATATCTATAAAATTATTTTCGTTTAGATGATTCTAACAGCATTCGCGCACTTAAAAATAAGTTTGACTAGAGCATGACTTTGTCATTACAACTTCGATTTAAGTAACCTTAGACTTGTTGGGGAGTTGGTTTTATGTTATAACTACAAAAAGTCTTATGTAAAATTAAAATCATTTGATCAGTCGAACTTATTATAGAACAAGAGTATTTCTCTAAATGTTGATTTTTTATAACTTAATATGACTTAATGTTAATTTTTTATGATTTAATGTGGCTAAATGTTAATTTTTAATAACTTGATGTTGTTTAATCTTGATTTTTTATGATACAAGATATATATAGCTTACTAAATAATGTTAGAAAATAGAAAAAAAAATAACACTTAGTCGCCTTGTTCCCCTTAAGGCGGGCGCCTTCTCGCCTAAGCGTTTGGACAACCTTCCACTGCCTTAGTTCGCCTTGGCGCGACAACTATGATTATATTTATTGTACACATATTATTTGTGTATAATACTTTCACCTTTAAAAAGCACATATAATACCATATCTATGCAATTATACGAAAAAACATATTTTCAATTATACATTCGGATATGCGTATAATACGCGAACTTACTAACTATAGTCTAGAGAGGAGAAGCGTTGGTTTACTGATCTCTTTCAAAGCTCCAACAAGACCCAGCCAAAAGCACGAGAGAGCTTCTTCCTTATCACATAAGGACCTTCATGCAAAACAAAGAGATTTCGTCCGATCCAAAATTGAATCTACAACCCAAGATGTCCAAAACGTCACTGCTCTTCTCCTTGTCCGGTGGCTCCTAGAAGTACTCTTGTCAGGTCAAAAAGAAAATGAATTTCTTCCTAGCCTAATTTACTACACTCAAAAAGCTTGACCTTGACTCACTCATGGGTCTTCTGGCAGCCAAAACCACAAGCTCGTTGGGACATTGGGGAATATCCAGAAAGGCATTTAAGGAATCAATTTGATTCTATCTCTGTTCGTTCCGTTTGAAGAAAGGAAAGATCCCAAAGAATCTATCTTTTTAGTGTGTTGAATCACTCTTCGATTGATCAATGTGTGATATTCTGAATCCTCGTTATTGATGGAATTGAAACGATCTCTGGATTGATCAGAAGATCCTTTCAATTGGCAAGAAAAGTATTGTGACGAAGAGGCTCTTGCTCACCAGACACGACCGTATGAAGCCACAATTCACCCAACACGATCATCCGGGGTGAACAAGAATTGGGGATCAGATGTGGGTGAAATTCCAGCCAATGGCTGAGATGTTCAATCGACTTCCTCCCCCTTTGTTAGGGGTCCAGACCCCTATGAGTGAGCAGAAAAGGGAGGAGGAAAGAGGCCCTGGTGCGGCGTCATAATTAGTGAACAAGTGTAAGCTTCGCTGCCCAACAGAATGGAGTTCTAAGCACACTAAGGGACGGGCCCTAAAGTTAAGGACAGGCACTCTATCTGGGAGTGGCCGACGATGCCACAATCCTTCATGCCCTAAGTCCACTCAATCAGGAACCAACCGGGGCCACTATTCCCGCTCAAAGACCTATATTAGCTTCCGGGGGCACGTTGAGAAGTTGCCTTCAATCCCTGAGTCGTTTACCCTCCCAACCGTAAACAGATTTTACAAGCTGCCTCATGTTGCTTAAAGGCAAGGAATTTGAGGCTTGGAGCCGGAGCAGAAGGCTGCTTTTGGCCATTTTGGTTGAAAGTTTCAGTCATTTCGGCCGTTTGCCCCCTCAATGGCCGAGCAAAACTTACAAAAAAGAAAAAGCACTGTTTCGGCGAAATTTTTCCAAAAGTTCGGTATTTCCCCACTGAAATGGGCTACAGAAACAAGATTTAGAACTATGCTCCACTTCCACCTGAATTGCAGCTACTGAATCAACAACAGCCCACTTCTGAATCCATAGAAGTACACTGAGAATCAATTGGGAAAAGCACCCTTGAATCCACAAGAGCTGGACTGAAATCCACAGAACCAATTGACAGCAAAAAGCTTCTTCTTTCAAGAAATCCTTGGTAGGGCTGTAGCCCTATACATTCTTATACTGACCCGTGCTGGACGCCCTTTGACTTAACTCAGGAAAGTTTAAACCAATCAGGAAATAAAACAGAATAAAAAATAGAATCTAAAAACCCAATTGATAGCTGTTTTGGAGATGACATTATGTCGCTAGGACATGACTAAAGAAGGGAAAATCAGGTTTAAACATCCAGCCTAACTGAAAGAAATAGAAGACTCCAGAGTCTAAACTAGCCCATGACTTGAGATTCCTTGGGTGAACTAAACGAGAACAAACCACAGATCATTCTGTCCTTTCTTCCTCTCTTCCTTCTGCTGCAATTCCCATCAAATTCCATACCATCTGTGAGTGTTGCTAGGCAGGACTGTGCTGTTGTTGCATCCTTTCAGGTGATTTGGCAATGTCTAATATCATTGACCATACCTTTATTTTGTTGTTCCAGATTGCAGAATATGTGTTTGGAATGCTGCTGATGGTAGCCTGGTCCATTCTTTGACCGGTCATTCTGAATCTGTGAGTATTATGATCTTTTGTTCTAGATGTTAGGAGTCTGTAGAAAGTCTTTTTATCTGGTAAAAATATATTTGCTTTGTACCTGAAAATACTTGCATTACTGGCAACCCCATCGCTCAAAAGCATCCTTTGGGCATTCAATTATGACTAACTCGGAGGATATTTTGAATAAACCATCTTGACTATGCTGTTGCCTTGATTCAAGTTTTCCTTTTTAAATATTTTACATATTCACATTGTTACTTTTGCAAGTTTTCCCATTTCAGTTATTAAGTGGACTCAGGGCTACTCTTGCTAGTTTATCTAAAATTTAAGCTCTGTTATGTGATGGTTTTGACATTTGACACAATCATATGCTTATACTTGTACTGTTAATGAGGAATGATGATATTCTAATTTATTGTTTGTCCATTATGTGGCTATAGACATTTCTTTTTGTTTATTATTAAAGAACTTTTTTTCTTTTTTCGGATGAGTAAATGAATTCATTACCAAGAGGAAAAAAAACAATACAGAGGAGGGGGGAGCCGAAAAGGGGCAAACCCTCAAGGGGGGGGGGGGGGGACAAAACAGGGAAAACCCCTTCAACTAAAGGCAGCTAGCCAAAAAGAAAAAAGGAGAAAACAACAGCGGGGGGAAAGAATGGAGGAGGGAGGCCCCAGGATACAACAATGAGCCTATTTGGGGAATCACGAACTGGACGATGATTTTGACAGCCAAGTTTGGAGCTAACATCAAAGAAGATGGCTTTCCAAATCCTGTCAAAAGAGTGAGAGTTGGAAGTCCATCTTCGAAGATTTTGCTCCATTCAAATATGGGTAATGGTTGCACCAAAAGCGATCCTTCCAACAGTGTCACAGATGCTAGGCCCGCTGAAGGTCATATCAACCCAGATCTACTCTCTAGAAAGAGGGAGGATGATCCTGTTAGAGGGCCAACAGGAGGAAAGGAATCTCTTCCAGACAGAGGAGAAGGGGCAAGAGAAGAATAGGTGATCCACACTTTCGGTCACATTCTAGCAAAGGCAGCCAGTAGGGACTTGAATGTGATGATAAATGAGGAAAGACCGCGTAGGAAGGCAGTTAGAGATGGCACGCCAGACAGTGAACTGTGGCGGTGAATTTGCCCCTTAAACTAGATGATGTTACACCGTGGCATAGGAGGACCTTTGGAGCAAATGAATTCCCAAGCGAAGGCAGAGGTGAACAAGCCTGAGGAGGAAGGGAGCCAGTTGATCTTATCCTCCTTTCCCCTCTGGCCAGAGGAATTGGGGGGGGGGGAAGACCAAAGATCTGCCGGGGGGAGGGGAAATAGGGGAGACCACCCATTAGGGAAGAGGATGGACTCCAAAAGGGCAGATTTAGACAAGCCTGAGGAGTAAATGGAATGGGGATAGCATAGGAGAGGAGGGTACCCGAGGGGTGCCAAGGATCTAACCAAAGGGAGAAGGAAGAACCATTACCAATGACATAAGAGAGAGTTTGAATAGCCAAGGGCCTAAAGCTAAGAATTTTACGCCAAATCCAGGAGGCGTCCAAGGAGGAGGGGGCAGACCAGAGGGTGTCAATTTTAAGGGGGGAGGAGTACACTCAAGAGACCCAAATGCTTGGGTGCTTGGAGACAATTTTCCAAATGAGCTTAAGGTAGTCAACCCCAATGGCCTAAGAGGTTTGTCTCAGCCCTAGGTCCCCCTCCAATTTGTGGCGACAAACATTAGTCCAACTCATGGGGTGGAGGAATTTGGAGGGTTCAACTCCTTTCCAAAGGAAGGAGCAGAGGAGAGAGTCGATGGCTTTGGAGATGGCGGAGGGGAGGACATAGATGCTAAACCAATAAAGGTGCATAGATTGGAGGATCGATTAGATGAGCACCAGGCAACCAGCATAAGAAAGGAGTTTGCCTTTCCAGAGCTGGAGCCTTTTCCTTAACTAGGAAAGCAATGGGAAGCAGTGATGGGCTGAGAGGCGGAGATCAGGGGAAGGCCTAGATATTTGACAAGAAGGAGTCGAGGGAGAAACCAGTGAGGGCAAAGAGATGGGCTTGACTTTCAATAGAGATGCCAGAAAGGAAGAGGTTGGATTTGAGGAGATTGATACGAAGACCCGAAAGGGATTCAAAGAGATGGAAGGAAGACATAATGTAGGAGATGGAAGTAGAATCAACTTTAGAGAAAATCATGAGGTCGTCTGCGAAGGCAAGGTGGGTGAGCATAAGTGAGAGATGAGGTGTTGATCCGTGGAGGATTGGATGGAGTAGGAGAGGACCTCGAGAGCTAAACAAAAGAGGAAGGGGGAGAGGGGGCACTCATAGGGAATGCGAACAGAGGAGGAGAAATAGGCAGCGGGGCTGCCATTGACAAAGACGGAGAAGCGAGGAGAAGAGATGCAAGAGTGGGTCCAATGACCAAAGGAAGGGGGGAAAGACATTTGCAGAAGAACCTTTGAGATGAAATCCCAACGGATGGAATCAAAATCCTTGTGGATGTCAATTTTGAGTAGGGCAGCGGAAAAATGAGACTTGCACTCAAACCCCCTGACGACCTTGTGGCAAAGGATGATGTTGTCCACAATGAAGGCCGTTTGGTTGGTACTGACGAGAGAATTAATGACTGTTTGGATTCTATTAGCCAAAATCTTTGCAATGAATTTATAGAGAAGGTTGCACAAAGAAATGGGTATGAAATCATATATGATTTGCGCACCTTCCTTTTTTGGGGATAAGGCAAAGGAAGTATGGTTGATGCCTTTTATTTGGCTCAGATTGGGGAAGAAACTCTTAATGGCAAAGATGAGATCATCTCGAATGATGTGCCAACAGGATGCTAAATTTGTTAGGGTCAGGGGCCTTGTTGGATTTTTGGGAGAGGACAGCTACAAGGATCTCAGAATCAGAGGGAATGGCTTGAAGGGAAGGAAGGAGGTGGGTAGGGACGAATTTGTTAAGAAGATCAAGGGAGAGAGGGGGCGGGTGGGAGGGAGGGGAAGGGTGCAATAGGTTGTTAAAATAAGATATGGCATCCGATTTGATGTCCTCAGGAGACTGAAGCTTCATGCCCTTACTAGAGATGAGCTTGGGAATGGAGTTGGCATTGTTGTGGGCTGAGCGAGAGGTAAAAGTAAGTAGAATTGGATTCCACATAATCCAAATACGGCCATTTAGCAATGGCTACAATTGGAAAAAAAAGACTAGGAGGGGCCATAGAAGTGCAAATGCGGGCCACATTTGATTCTAGCACCGTAGTTTCAAGTAGGCAGCAAAGGGCTGCTTTGGAAGATTTGATACGGGATTTGATAAAACCGTGCTTGGCAGGGGAATTGAGACCTCTGGCATTCCATATGATCCGAGGGATCATCTAGAATGAGAAAGGTTGGGCTGCAAGAGCCCCGAAGAGCTGGGGGAGCCCTAGGGGGCAAGAGAGGGTTTAGACTTAAATCTCCTGTGATACTCACGAATGGGGGAGGGGAGGGGAGGGGAGGGGAGGGGAGGGGAGTGGGAGCTTTGGGAGATGCCACTTTTGAGGTCCCAGGAATCAGCAAGGATGATCTAGAAGATGGAATGACCTTTTTGGGCCAACCTTAGTTGTTGTGAGGGTAGCCCACTTGAGATGGGCATTTCTAGAAACCACAGTGCAAGGGTTGGCATACATAACATCAGCAATTGGGGAGACAACAAGCTGGTAAACAGGGCAGGGGCCCGTGGAAGAAGAAACCATCATCAAGGGAGGGTCAACAACAGCAGTAGGGGTATTAACAGAGGCAAGGGAGACACAAGCAGTCTCTTCAAAGGACCTAGATAAGGCGGGTAGATTGTATAGAGGAGAGAGGCAATAGCGGAAGGCTGAGAGGCAATAGTGGACAGGCCTGTAACAGAAGAGGCATTGGTCGAAACTATGGGGCCAATAGAGGAGGAGGTGCAGCAAGGAGGCATCGCAGTGCAGTTCGATGGCGTTGTAAGGTTGGCCAAGAGGCCTCGATCATTTTTTGGACAGACCAGGAGGCCACGGAGGGTGGCAGGCATAGTAGGGATGATGGCTAGGAGAGCTTGACCGACGATGACCGCAGGGCAGTCGTGCACAGGCAAAGTGAGGTAGGGGTGGGAGGCGGGAGAAGTGGCAGCGCAGGGAGACATGGCAGTGCATGGAGGCATGGAAAATGGAGTCGGGGGAGCTATAGAACCAGGTTGGGTATCCAGAGGGCCCAACAGAAGAGGCCCAGAGCACAACCCAAGTAGAGGGTGGGCCGATTTAGCTAAATGGGAAGGTGGGTCGCAGTTAGGTGGGTCGGGTTAAAGGAGTACTGGGCAAGGTTTGAGGCTGTGCTAGGGTAAGAAGGAGAGAGGTGGGGTGAAGAGGAGGGACAAAAGACATGCAAGAGAGAAGATCAGGCAAGATGGATTCAGAGGAGAGAAAGGCATCCTGTGGTAAAGGGGGCATCAGTCAAGGAGGTCGCAGGACCATCGAGACCTGCAACGAGAGGAGGGGAGCTCTTCAGTAGTCGATCAAGCACAGAACTGGTAGGGCAACAGTATCTCGAGGAAGAGCTTCATCAATGGCAGGAGCAGCAGAATTGTCGACGATGCAAGCATTCACAACCCTAGGAGAGGGAGATTGAGAGGATGGCAATTTGTCGTCAGAGTCAGATGACAGCGACAACAGGGGAAAACGGTTTTGCCCAGCAGAGTTAGCAGAAATATCCATTGGACCAAGCGATAAAGGTCTGACAGCAAGGCCAGAGGAATCTTCATGCGGCAGCAGGTTGGCCGTTCGAGTATGGTTCCGACAACGGAGATTCCGGCATTGTTTCTTGCCTCTGGGAGGATCATGTAAGGCTTTGGGAGGAGGAGGGAAAGCCGCCACCAGCTTGATATTTGGAGAGCATATCTCAGTTTTGTGCCCGAAGGTTTTGCAAATGGAACAGATGGGAGGAAGCCATCAGTAGTGCACTACCTGGGAGAAGGAAAAACCTTCATCATTATGGATGGATACCATAGTTGGAGGGGTGCGATCGGCAGTAATTTCGATACAAATTCGGGCATAAGCAAGATGGCCTTGGAGCTGCGTGGGGTGGTCCGATTGGAGATGCTTGCCAATGACTGAGCCAATGATGCTAAGACCTTTGGAGCACCGATAATGGAGAGGCTGGTTGGGGAGGGAGACCCAAACCGTAATTGTTTTGAGATCAACTTGCTAAGAGACAGATGTTGGTCCCATTGTCGCAGGATGATCGGCTTCATTCCAACAAGCCAAGGACCTCCATTGAGCGCTCGATTCTTGTCATCTTCACAGATGAAATTGAAGATGAAAATGCCGTTGTCGAGGAGGTTCATGGTAAACATGCCGGTGGGCAGCCATTGGCGCGATAGGAAGCTTTCGCAATGGGGAAAGGAGGACGACTACCAAGAAAATGCCCAATAATGCAGTTTTTCCATTTCTCTATCTCTGAATCCAGCAAGCCAGGTGGGCAAAAACCCACCAGAGACTCGTTGATGAGGGAGGGGGTATTAAGGACAGGTGAAGGCCATCATGGCAGGGTCTGTAATGGTGGGAAGAGGCTGCAGTTTTCTAGGTATGGGGGATGGAGGGGGGCGAATGTTGGGGAGGAGAAGAGAGGTCAGCAGGAGGGGAGTCCGGAGTCGAGCTGAGGGGAAGAGGGGGAAGAGGCAAAGAGGGAGGAGGGGGTAGTGGAGGGACTCCGGCGACAGGCCCGCCGGAGAAGGAAGGGTCATGTGGGAGGAAGGGTCATGCGGGAGCCGGAGAGCAAGTGGCTGAAAAAGCCTTAACTTGAGAAGTTCATGTAACTACCCCCTGATCAAGGAAGGGTCATTAAAGAACGTTACTTACCTGTTTCTCCTAACAAATATTGTTTTGTATCACTCATGGGTCTGCTTCAACTATTGGTTATTTATGGCACTTTCCACAGTATTGGTCTCCTTATAGCTCATATTCTGATCATTTTCCTTGTATTCTTGGTAGACCTATGTTTTGGATGTTCATCCTTTCAACCCCCGGATGGCTATGAGTGCTGGTTATGATGGGAAAACCATATTGTGGGATGTGAGTTGTCTGTTTCTATAAGCTCTTTTCTCTCACCTTTTGTTCTGTTGATTCCTCCTCAATTATGTTTTGGTATTTTATGTTTCTAGATATGGGAGGGAACACCCATTCGCATATATGAAACTGGCCGCTTCAAGTTGGTAGATGGGAAGTTTTCTCCGTAAGTTAAAACTTCACAGGTTTTAAGATATTGATGATCTATATTTTTCCTTGCATTAAATAAAAAGAAAAAAAAAAATTCTTTTGCAATAGATGTGGTTTTTTTCTTTGGGTTTTAGTTGAAAGTGGAGAATTCATTACATTCTTCTTCTGGTATCTTGCTTATATGAAATTCTGCTTAGGATTTCAAAATTCAAAGGAAGGAAAAAAAAGAACAATCAGCCTTTACACATTATTATATCCGCTAAATATTTTCACAATTACCACACACAGTTGTGCTGCCACTTCCCAGATCCAAAGCTATGGATCATTTTAATTTTGTTGTTTGTCTTAATTTTGTTGTTTACTTAGGAGACTGAAAGGAAGAAATTTGTCCTTGATGAAAAGTTTTCTGGAGATTTTTAGTGCAAAAGGAGTGGAAAAGAGCATGGCCTGCATCTGCCTCCGAGCTTTTTAAAGGCTTTCATCTAGTGGGATTGACATCTGGACATGATATTCTGAGTTTTATACCCTCCAGTAGTGGCTTAGTGGCAATTCTGGTTTATTTTATTGGGCTCAATATTATCCTGCCAGGGTTTTGTGATGGAAGTTGATTAATTGGTGGGATCATGGCTTGATTTGGAGTTCTTCACGACTTAGAATGATTTTTTAAATGTTCGTTATAAAGGTGCTGTAAATCAGTTGGTTCCAGTTGAGTTAAATCGGAATTACAGCTTTACACTGTCTAGCTCAGCTATGTGAATCCACATTGCTAGAATCCTCGGAGCTGGTTTCCCTCTAAGTCTAACCAATTTGGATTGCTAGAGGTTATCTACATTCCTTTTTTTTTTTTTTTTTTTTCCTTTTAGTTTGTTATACCCATCTCATACCATCATGCAACAACCTTTCCATTACTCAAACTTCCATCAAAACCAGCATTCCAGCAATTTATGGCAAGCCTTCCCATTTCTGGCAGGTTGTTACTATCAATGTATTCGAAGAAAGCACCGAACCTCGTCACTGTACAGCAAAAGAAATCAGTTTTCACTGATCCATACTACCTATCAAATACCCTTTCAGCTTCCACTTTCAAGTTTTCTAAATCTGATATCTCTGACCCTCTTTCCTTAATTTCCCAGGTTAAACCTATTGAAAAAAGAAACCCTTTACTTCCTCTTTAAATTTTTCTATGAAAAATAAACTTTTACTTCATAAAATCAACCCTAGAGTCAATTAATTATTTTTAAAGGAGAAAGTAAATGGGATTTGAGTGTGACCTGTTCTAGCTGGCATTAATGTTTTCTGTAGATTGTTGTATCCAAGAGAGCTGAACCTGAACCTACCCTAGCCAATGCTAGGGTTGGGCCTGCCTGCTTCAGTCCACATAACTTGTGCTTGGTTTGGAATACCTGACCCTGGGTCATGTTGGATTAAGACAATTACCCTTTTGGCTTGGCTTAGGCTGGCATGTAAGTCTGCACATGTTGCAGCCCAGTTGGATTGACATTTTCTTGATTTGGCTACTGGAATTGTTTTCATTTAACACAAAATGTCTGTAAATATTTGTGGTACTCAGATTATAGATTTAGCTTCTAGTGAAATGTGGTTCCGTCTGCATTATAGGGACGGAACATCAATTATACTTTCAGATGATGTTGGGCAAATATACATATTAAATACAGGCCAAGGGGAGTCTCAAAAGGATGCCAAATATGATCAGGTACTACAAAATTTATTTTCAAACTGCTCTGTTTTGTTGATTAATACATTTTGGTGCATGAAACTCTGCCCAAATACTTAATTGTCTTTAATGTTTCCAACAGTTCTTCCTTGGGGATTATCGTCCCCTTATACAAGACACTCATGGGAATGTTCTTGATCAGGTTGGTTGACTGTTCTCATATTAGCTGTTGATATTGGTAGACTCATGTGCCTGTGCTCCATATTAACACAGATATTTGGTATATACGTTTCTTAAAGTAGAGATGGAAGTCTTGTGCATGAAACTTCTTTCAAACTGCAAGCATAATGTATATATTCTTGCTCTGTATATTATTATCTTAAATTGCAAATGCAGTGCTAATCTTGAACCAGTGAAGTCCAGTGGGAGATCAGCTTGTGAGTTGCGACAAAATTGTAGATACAGACATACAGTGATAGAACCATATTGAAAGAAACCAAATAACTCGATAAACTGAAACTGATATACAACTGTGGGAAACAAAGGAAAGAAAAAAAATTGATAGAAAAGAAGGATATGATTAGGAATCACCACATGATCTGCAGGGTTGGAATCACCAAGATTTGAAGTCTCGTTTTGTTTCAGTGGTTTGACTGGTCTCGAAACCCACCAAAATACAAAGATTTCGGTGAGTTAGAGTGTTTTTTATTTTTTTATTTTTTTTTTCCTGATCTCTATTGGTTGTTTCAGTGGTCAAATGGCCATATAATGACCTGAAACTTGTTGGGGAGCTTGTTTGAAAATAAACAAACATGTTTAGAACTTAAACTTGCAAAAACAAAAAAGGAAACAAAGTGGTGTTTTAGAGTTGCACCCTTGTTTGGCAGCAACAGTCAAACCTTAGCTGGAGATTTTATGAAATATTACTAGAACAAGTCAACAAAGACATAGTATGATAGTAATACAAGTAAATAATGCATCCATGCCATGATCAAAACATACTTTTGATTAATTAACTACTATTAGAATACTAGAGTTCACATAGTAAATTGGTAATATAGTATGTAACTCCCAACATCCCAAGTCCCAAACATATTAGTTAACTTATACAATATTGATCAAAATTATTGTCTACTGAACAACGAGGCCCTCTAGTGTAGCCTGCGCTCCTCCCGCCCCCAGCTTGACATGTACAATGATCGTGATTCCCTCCACCCGAAACTCTCCTCATTGGCAAACAGGGATCTAAGATTAACTTTCTTCAACTCAAAACTCTTAAGTGCAACATAGTTGATAGCAAATCTTATGAGACTGGGCCTAACCAAGTCCCCCTTGCACTCCTTCCTCAGTAGGTTCAATGGAAACCCATGATTATATACAAATGTGCTCACGTACCTCACTCTCTCAACCACACTCTGCACCATTTTCAGCTTCTCCATGTCCTTCAGCATCAAATCAATGCAGTGTGCTATACAAGGAGTCCAAAAGAGTCAGTATTTGTTCTTTTTCATCATTTTCTGATCAGCCTTCTTGTAGTTGCTTCCATTGTCCGTTGCAATGTGAACAACATTATCTATCCCCACCTCTTACACTACCTCCTTCAATAGCTTGTAGATGTAGTTTGCATCTTTTGTTTACTTAGATGCATCAACAGATTTCAGAAAAATTGTCCGTCCATCACAATACACCATAAAGTTGATGATGGACTTTCTCGTTAGCCCTGTCTAGCCATCACACATTATGGTGCCCCCGTAGCTCTCCCATTGTACCCTAAGCTCATCTATGTACTCTTTCAACTATTTCTTCTGCTTTTGCAAATACACATTTATCTCCTCATAAGCAGTGGGCCCCTTAATCCCTATTCTAACCTCAGCAACCGCATCAAGCATTGGCTGGTCGTAGGAACCTACAATGGCGTTTGTTGGGATGCTATGAAATAACATCCACTTAGACACAACCTCCCCAACATAAACCTTTAGATTAACTTAAGCACATCATATGAGACTTACTAAAAGGATATGGGATTTTACATTTTTTTTTTTTTTTTATAATTATTTTTCAACAATATGATGACCTAATACAGAAAAATCAAATATATTATGACAGAATAAGCATCTTGTATGCTTTAAAACACTTTTCCTTTTTTTTTTTTATTGTTAAACTATTTATTATATTTTTTGATAATTAAAATAATTATTTATCAGCTGGAAAAAATTGGCAAGACAATGTAGCCGTAGATCGGGTTCCATCAAAGCTATATTAACGATAATTTTTTCAATTTTTTGTTGATGGAAAATGTATTTTCTAAATCAGAAAAATAAAATAATTATTTATAAACCATTTTTTTTTCATGTGAAGTTGTAGATTGGCCTCCAGTGTCGAACATATAAAAAAAATTTCCCTAACAAAATCCATGTTACTATTTGCAAAAGACTGTTTTGGGGGAGAGTGGTTTACCTTTTCAACCTTGGAAGTTGGAAGTGTGTAGATCTTCAACAATGGGAGCCCTTGGAGTGATCTTCAATGACTTGAGGTGATAATGTGGCCAAAAAGAGGAGTCTTCAATTGATTTTATGGTATGTAGATGCAAAGAGGCGGAAAAAAAATCGAAACATGCGAGATGGAGTCGAAATGTCACATGTTGTAACATTTCGGCTAGATACCGAAATGTGTTACAAAATTCCGGTGAGATGCCAAAATTAAGACTGAAACCTATACCTTTTTCCATTTCGTAGGTCATTTTGGAAACCCCCCCCCCCCCGAAATTTCCGAGATATCGGTGCGATGTGGGCGAGATTTCGAACTATGGGAATCAATCACCACCAAGTAATAACAATAACAAGAACAAAAAAACTTAGCCTTATCCCAGTTTAATGGGGTCCGCAACATTTGCTACATGGATCCAAACAAAACAAAGTGGGAAAAACTGAGGTCTAGACAGAAAAAGGGGAAAGAGATGAGAAAAGGGGATAGGAAATGAGATGAGAAATGGAAGATGTATGATGAAAGATGAAAGTAAAGGAAAGAAAAAGCCCAAATCAGGAGAATCTCAGCTAAATGGGATTGGCTGCATGGATCCTTGCTCTCCAATAGGCTCTATCCGAGGTCATACTTGGTACAAAGACCCAAATTGTGCATGTCATTCCTCACAACTTCTCCTATGGTCATTTTAGGCCTGCTCCTAACTCTTTTAGCTCCTTCAATCGGAATCATATCACTCCTCCTTACTAGGGTGTCCCTAGGCCTACATTGAACATGACAATACCTTAGGCTAACTATGAGATTTGACCTATTCATCGGTGGGTTTGACTTTTGATGTCCTGAAAGTGATCTGTGAGAATTTTTGTTTTCCTGCTTCTTCCTTTACAGAATTTTTTGTCTACTCATCAAAAAAGTACTATGGTTGCTTAAGCTATTATCACTAAATACATGTACAATGCTCATGCCAGCCAAAATTCAGGATACATACAATGTATTAATTTTCTATGTATATTATAGCCTTTATATGTAGATATATAAATATATATTAAAAATGTAAGTTACTTGAATAATAGAGATTGGTACAGGAAATTTAAATAATCCTCTTATCTTTGAAATTTTTTCCATTGATACTTGTTTTCCTTAAAATACTTTACATTCACATATTATTCGTGTTCTATATGTGAATTACTCCTGTTACACAGGATGCAAGCCACTCCCCCTGAATATTTTCAGTGTGCGAGCTATGGAAAATTATTTGTTGTTCATTGCAAGAGTGCATGACCATATCCATGAACAACTCCTATAGTGCAATTGAAATTCAGATCAAATGTCACTTTGATACTTCAAACTGGGTGCACATATGTTGGATGTTTCAATTTGAATTGCAAATGTTGTCTTTGTTCTGATTGAGATTATCATTTGCATAACTTCATAATTTGGGAGGTATTTCATGGTTTCTGGGTTAAACTTCAAAACTCTGGCAAAATTTGATGCAGGAGACTCAACTTGTTCCTTATCGGAGAAATATGCAAGATCTCCTCTGTGATTCAAGTATGTAAATGACTCTTTTCAACAGACATTAAGGGTTTGTAATTCGAATGATATTATTATCATATTTTTGTTGTGTCGGTTGTTGTTGGGGTATGCCAGGCATGATTCCTTATCCAGAACCTTATCAGAGTATGTACCAGCAACGGCGATTAGGTGCTTTTGGTTTGGAGTGGCGTCCTCCTTCTGTAAAATATGCTGTTGGAGCAGATACCAGTCTTGGCCTCCAAGATTACCAAATGCTGCCAATGGCGGACTTGGACAGAATGATTGATCCGCTACCAGAGTTCATAGATGTAATGGACTGGGAACCAGAAAATGAAGTCCAAAGTGATGATAATGATTCAGAATACAATGTTACTGAGGAATATTCAACTGAAGGTGAGCAGGGAAGCGCAAGTACCAGCTCTTCCAGTGATCCAGAGTGCACTGGAGAAGACAGTGAGGTTGAGCACAGCCACAAGGACAGCCTTCGCAGATCAAAAAGAAAGAAGCACAAAGAAGTAAGTGCGCTTTCAAAAATCTCGTCTCTGTTCTTGTTTGCCCCTACTTATGAGTTATGACTAAAGTTCTTATTACTTTTTAGGTTGAGTTTATGACTTCTTCTGGAAGGCGTGTTAAAAGGAGGAATTTGGATGAGCGAGAAGGCATTCTATCCAGGACTAACAGGGCTAAGAAATCAAGAAACAGCAGGAAAGCTTCAAGGAGGAAGTCCTCTACCTCAAAATCATCACGTCCTCGGAGAGTTGCTGCTCGGAATGCTCTTAATTTGTTTTCACGAATAACCGGAGCATCAACTGATGGAGAAGATGAAGTTGGCTTAGAAGGTGATTCATCAGATAGTGAATCAATGAATATTCAGAACTATGAATCTGACAGATCTATGCAGATTGGGCAAGAGAAACATCCTGGAAAGAAAGAATTACTTTTGGATGAGACTGAAGATGTGTTCAATCCTCCTGAAGTTCCTGAATCTGTTAAAAATATAGGGGACAGGAAGAGGTTGGTCCTGAAATTTTCAAAGAAGCCTCCAGAGGGTACAAGATCTGATGTTGAAAAAATGGTTGGTTTAGTTGGTTCATCATCAAAAAATCCTCCAGAAATTAGTAATGCATATTTAGGCTCTGAAGATCCAGGTTCCTCTGGCCATGCAATAAACACTGTTCTGTCTCAAACCTGCAATGGAAGCAAAATCAGAGAGAGAACACTGTCTGAGAGGTCTCAGGATCATTTGGACGTGCCGGTAGGATACAAGGATAACAGAATTAGATGGGGAGAGGTCAAGGCACGCACATCCAAGCGGTTGAGATCAGGCATGCCGACTGATGGTTGCCCTGGATCTATTCTGAGTCATGATGGCCACGAGGAATTAGGAAATAGTGTCAATGAACTCATGAAACCTGTTATCAAGCAGGAAATGGCATCTCCTTGTGCTTCAGAAGGTTTGGGTGGTGCAAGAAGTAAAGAGCTTGCTCCTGAGTTGGTACATGAGTCTGGATTATTTAAGCTCTCATCCCCTGATGAACTCCAACAGAAAAGGATTGCATCTCCAGTTAATTGTAATGGATATGTTAACACGGGAACTAATGACCAATCTGAGCTTCGTGAATCCAGAGATTACAGTGACAAGGTAAGAGATGTCAAAATTGAATCTCCGTGCTTTGCCAATCACTCTGTGGAAGTGAAAGAAAAGCCTCCACCTAGTTCTACCAAGTTTAGGATAAAAACGAAACAGAGTTTGAGGGAACCTGAAAGTCCTTCCAAGCAAAATTTTGTTACCGCAACTGAGGATTGGAGAAGTTCTGCATGTGAGTCAATGTTCAAAAGTCCGATGCCCATAGAACAGAACCTAATTTTGGGAGTGCCTGGTGGGGATGAAGGTACAAGTGGACACAAACAAGATCATGGAGATTTGAATGGGTTAGGGAAATCAGAGGCTTTAATTGATAAAGGCTTTAGTTCATCCGCTTTAGAAGATTTGAAAGGGTTTCATTCAGATTCTAACAATAAGCTGTGCCATGTTGTCTATAAAAGATCGAAGTCATACAAGGCCAAACTTGATTCAGAAGCTGATGGTGGTGGTATGGGAGAAAGTTCTTCTCCTGCAAGCAACCATATTCTTGAATTGGGGACGGAATTCCCAGCCGATGCACCCGATGAGCCACGTAGAACAAGATCCATGGGAATGAATGCAACCATGCAGGAATTTAATACTCTGAACCGTAATCTCAGAGTGAGGGAAGGTTATGGGTCAGCAGAAACATCAAAAAGTGCAGACAAGTTTACCGGGAACACACGTGAGCTACTCCTATGTGAAGAATGGAGATCACCTTCAAAAATGCCTGTGGGCTTTAGGTCTGCTAGAAGTAGGAGAGGCAGTTGCTATGACGGTGGCATGAAGCTTCAAGATAAGAGGAAGTCAAATCATTCAGTGGGGAAATTCTCTTGGTTAATGTTAACAGAGCATGAAGAAGGCTACCGGTACATTCCTCAGTTGGGCGATGAAGTCATATATTTGAGACAGGTAGCTGCAAACCATCCTTCACGATGTATTTATTCTGATTAGTATTAATCAACACCCACA